>NC_086014.1:610000-910000 GCF_030014385.1 Trichomycterus rosablanca
AGTGATTATTTTCTTTACAGGTGAGACTTTGTCAGTGCGATCCTTCTCTACACTCGAGAATAAAACTCTTTTACTCATAATCCAGTCTCGGAGGTGTTTCATTAAGGGTTTTTCCACCACACATGTTACACAGCACACAACAATCACATCTTTACTTTTATATCCGGCTAATTAGAGACACATTCGAGTATTAAGCAGAAATGCGTCTGGTTCAAATCTGGCTCATAATCATCATCATGACATATTTTTTACATTTAGCACAAACAAAATCTGGTCCAGGCTCTGAACGCTGAAAAAAGCCATACACGATGCAGAGCATTGATGAAACCGGTTTAAAGCACGGTGCCACTGGACCCAGGAGCAACAGGAACGCTCTTTGGAGCAAAGAGAAGATCGGAGACTAGCTCGTGACTAGCCTGACCTGAACATAAGCGCAACGCACGTGCACAGGCGTCCACATAGTTTTGGTCACATATAGAGATAAAGACGTCTTAATTAAGCCGTTTTTAATGAAGATTTAAGTGCAGAACTTTCCACTTTGCTCCAGTTCGGCGGCGTCTCTTATAGCCGGCAGCAGCAGGTACGTACGTGGCCGACAGCAGGGATGCAGCATATGTAGGCCAACCTGGCATAAAAAAATGCTTCCGAGAATTATTTTGGGACTCGCTGAGGACGGTGTGAAAACAATTAAGATTTTTTTAGTGGCTTTAATTAACATTTTATTTAACGGCTCTGTCTCCCAGGTCTTAATCGCTAGAGGTACAGCTAATTAAAACATATATCCTTCAAAACCTTAATAAGTAGGCGTGTGGCGCAGGCTGATGGGACGGAGCCGGCCGGCAGCACGCCAGGTCTAAAGTAAAACTACTGAACTGGGATCAGACTGGTGGGGGATCTGGAACGATGCCCTATTTGAGGAGGCGATACGTGAGGACGGAGCCACTGATGATCAGGGATATTATCTATAGTATCAAATCCAGGCAAAACCTCACTTGTCATTTAATTATGCCAATTATTAACCCACTTCCTGTACGAGTCCTTTCCAGTTCCCCACTTTATTAATTAGGTCAATTAAAATAAGTGCTTAACGGTGAAGCAATTTAACACTGGACACGTTCACCAAATCATAAAAAGTGGGCTCGTGTTTCAAGGACACGCACCATCAAACTTTTATGCTCCACATGTGATCCATCTGTGATCCAAACACAGAACCTAATATTGTGTAATATCATATTTATATTTATTTAGGTTTAGCTTCTATTTGAGACACGATTGTGTTAAAAACACACTGTTTATCTAAACAATTAGAGATGAAATTTACAGCCACTTTAGTGCACATTTAAGCCTAGATTTTTATTAATTCCTAATAACAGTAATAATAATAATAATAATAATAATGATTATAATAATTTAACATAATAATATTAATAGTAATAATAAGGATAATAATAATAATAAATCCTTTTAATAATAATAATAATAATGATGTAATAATAATAATAATTATAATAATAAATCAATTTAATAATAATAATAATAAAAATATGAATGATTATAATAATTTAACATACTAATATTAATAATAGCAAAAGTAATAATAATGATAATAATAATTGATAATAATGACTATTGTTAATAAAGATAATAACTGATAAACAACAATAATAAATGTTAATAATAATAAAAGTATAATTAAGATAGTAATAATATTATTTTTTGGTAATAAAAAATAAATATGAATTGATAATAATAATTATTAATAATAACACATAATTATTATTATTATAATAAAAATACAAAAATCCTTATAGTAATAATAATAATTATCATAATAATAATAATAATAACTGCTAATAATAATAATAATAATAATAACACATCCTTATAGTAACATAATTATAATAATAATAATAATGATCATGTTTTAAGAATAAAAAAAAGTGATTAATTTAAAATGTATAGTGAGTAAAATACAAACTTCTTCATTCAAAGAAAAATTCTTTTATAAATGACAAAATAATCTGCTGCTTTTCTTAAATCTTTTTCTTAATTTGTTTGCCATGTGATCAGCAGCTAACGTTAGTTAGCTTTAAGGTGCTGATTTGTGTGACATTTTATTAAATAACTCATTTTTTAATTTATATTTTTAACTTTCATGTTTCTCAGATTTTTAAATCAAATGTAATAATGAATAAAACTGATTTAAGTTCTGAATCTGGGTTGTTTAGAGACTCAAAGAATAAAAGGAAACAACTCATATGCAGACATATATACATATACTGTACATATCATATGCATGCATCATGAACATTTCCTCAGACACGTGGACACACACACGCTGACAGTGTGAAGCGTTGGGAATGAAGGTGGTGAAGAACAGCAGAAACGACTTATCAGAGCTGGAGATTTATCCTCCACCTTCCACGTACGGGACAGAAGAGCAATACGGCCCTGAAGCTTCACAAGGTTTCTGCTGTGAATTATGGACGCTAAGCTACCGCTGCTTTGCCCTGACACGCCATAAATCACACGCCCGGCTCAACTTCCCTACTTATTTATTTATTTCGTTGGTTTTCGACTTCTCCGTATTTGTCCTCTAGCAACTGAAACATTCAGCGGTGACGCAGCAGAAAAGAAAAGACGTCGGCCGTTTCTTTAGGAGGGAAGATCATTCACGGGGCATTTTATTGTGTAATATCATGAAAACAGCAGGACTCTGGGTCGATAAGGTTAATCAATGCAGCAATTTAAGATTCTTTATATTTTATACACAATTAGCTCTGGTATTATTGTGGCCCTTGGAATGTAAAGGAACCAAGGGAGCTCTTTTCAACCAAAATAACTCTGCTATTTAGAACCAGACCATAATTGCACCCGATTTACTGTAATCTGCTTGTATTTATTTATTTGGATCTTAACGGCACCCTAAACACACATTTGTGTCATTTTATGGCATGATTGGTATTATTTTTCGGTCTTATTGTATCTTGCCTTTATATTTTGGGTTGATTTTATATTTATATTTTATATTTTTATGGCTGTGAGATGCTGTTGTGTGTAAGAATTTTCTTTCCTTCGATCAGGATGTGCTTTATCAGAATAGATTTCATAGGTTGGGGCTTTTTCTCTTTTTATCTGGTTTGGTGATGGTGGGTTATCCGGGCGTGACCTGATCTGTGCATCGTCCTTGGTGTGTCCTTGCTTTAATATTGATGTTAGGGTGCACCTCAGTGTGTTCCATTCAGCAATGTAAATATTTATTAGTGGTTTTATATCTGTCGAGGGGATTTTGATGTTTGTTGTATTTTGTGTGTATGTAAATGAATTCGATCACATCGGAGAAAATCTTTGCATGTAAACACGGCGAACGTTTGCTGCCAAGAAGCTCTACATCAGAACACATAAAAACTTCAAACATTTGTGTCTAGTCGATATTAAAGGCTTTTTTAAATAAATAAAGCACCGTATGTTAATACCCCAGGGATCCAGGAACTTATAAATAACTGCTTTGATGTTCCTGAACACTCAGAAAAACTATAAAAACTGAGAATTATAATGGCATCATGCTTCTGTTCCATCTCAAAAACATTCTTGGTTGCAGTCACAGATGGGCAAATCATAGATGAAAAATCATAGACGTACAGCTCGATGAGAATTTAGAGGTGGACCATCTGCTAAAAGAAATCAGATTAGACGGATAGTTGGATAGAAAAATAAAGATGGTCAGGCAGATAGAAAACTGGAGATGGACATTCAGATGGACAGTCAGGGACGGACAGATATAAAACCCCAGGACAGTCAGGGGTGGACCGATAGATAAGGGTGGCATTTTTAATGAAGATGTAAATATTTAAACCGTATTTTATTGGAAATCATTGGTTGTGAAGTAAAGGCCTTAATGCACATCAGCCATAAAATAATAAAACACATTTATAACATTTGGAAAATACTTGTCCAAGCCTCGTCCCTCTGGATGTCCTGCAGCCGTCAAGTTTAGACTCAACAGATGACCGAGTACATCGTATCATATTAACTGATGCACCGTGTCACCTTTAACCAAGTCTTAACATCAACAACGCTGAGAAAATCAATACTGACCACACAGAGGAGTTAAGCTAAATACACATGCTAACAAGGACTTGCAACATTCAGGGTTTAAACACGACACATGAAGGATGAAGTTAAAAGTTTACACTGATGTATCAGAGACACACTGTACGCCATGGCTTCTCTGTTCCATAAAAGTTTCATGCCTTAGTGGTGCTACCGGCCTGAAAGTGCGCTCAACAAACACAGTTGGGCGTGTCTGAGGGAAGGTGGGATGGATTGGGTTTCAACTGCAGTCTGGATGAGGTGTAGTGGAGGAACACGTATCTCTCTGTAAGAATCCATCACTAGCTGATGTAAACAAGTGGCCAGCAACTACACACGTGTCAGAGGGGGCAGATAGTCCATGACTGCTCCATCAGGCTAGTGAAAGTGTAACTGGAAATGACAGCAATTATGACTGACAATATGTGACTTTCAAATAAATAGGGCTGGTTTAACAGTTTAACAGCACATGCTAATAAGATAACAGAACAGTGGGGTGTCATTTTACCCCCAGGGTCAGAAATGAGCTTTTTTTTTCATAGCATCCTCACTCTGGAAAGTGTCGCCTTCATTCCTGAAGCTTCTAATTCATGGCAGACCATTTCCATGTGTGTGGTTTTTAGAAAATGTCTGACCTTTTAGCATAAGGAGTAAGTAAGTTTAGGCTTACTTTCTGACCTTGACAAGAGACTACTATTCCATGTCTTTGTTATTGGAGGAACCAGGAGTCAATTGCACAAAGTTCAATGACATTATAGAGCCACACCAACAGATTAACCTACAATAAAGCCACACCAGTCATGAAAATAACTGAAATCCCAAGACTGTCATGTCAATCACGAAATCTGACCATGGTATTCTCAAAAGACTTTTGATTATGTTTGTGTATGGGAATTTGTGACAGCATTTGCATGGCTACGCTGTGATGTTGATTTATTACACTTGTTAGCACTTGTTTTGACTGAAACACGAGTGTCCCAACTCCATCTCCTTTTTTCCATTTAGTGTCCATCACCTACAACCTACTGTGTGTAAACATTTGACTGTAGATTTACCAGTACACAAGTTCTAAATGCTAACACATGCAATTCGACGTAAATGAAAGTAATTTTCTATGCTTGTTTATATTAGCATTTAAATTGGTAATGTGGAGGAGAACCAGAGGAAGGGCAGAAAAGGGAAAATCGATGTCAGTAAGTGACAGTGATATTTAAAGAGCTGGTATTTTGTGGTAATGCACTATTAGCATTATCTGGTTACAGCCCGGCGGTTAGCTGGAGCCATTTGGGTTTTGGTCAGGTTTCATGTAGCTGTCATGTCACTTCTGCACAATTTACTCCGAGGAGAGCAAGAGAGAGGAAGAAGAGATGATGGGGTGGATGTGCTGTGGTTAGTGGTGATAAGCACTGGTGTGAGTACACAGTGGTGTAAAAATGTCATTTTGCTTGCGTCTATTATTATATTTGTCACAATCAAACACTTTCTGGATGAACATTGATTGTCTCAAAGCAACTGTACAAACACAAGGATCAAAACATCTGATGAATAATAATAATAATAAATACAGCACGAAAAGAGGGGCAGGGCAAGACCATGATGCAGGGCGATGACTCCTCCATTGTTGGATGTATCACCAGAGACAGCGAGGAGGAGAACAGAGGACTGATCGAGAGCTTCACCACATGGTGCAAAAGAATCACCTGAAGCTCAACATCAGCAAGACGATGCAGGGAAAGGAGGTGGAGAGGGTGGACTCCTACAAGTACCTTGGGGTACATATAAACAACAAGCTGGACTGGACACATAACACTGATGCCATCTCATAGACTCATTCCACCAAAGTACGCTCTTGTGCCAACTGCCATCAGACTGCATAACAATAGCAGACTGTCCTCACACTGATGAGCCACTCAAGGATCCCCCATCCATCCATTTCCCAGCACTGGACTCTACATCTCTAACTACACACAGAATATATAGTGTTTTATCATATAGTTGTAAGTGTCATACTGCTGTTTAATAGTAATTGTATTTCATAGTTAATTTATAGATATATTTTTATTCTACTCTATTTACTGTACTTACACTGTACTGGAGCTGCTGTAACACTCGAATTTCCCCCATGGGGATCAATAAAGGAATCTTATCTTATCTTACAAAACTCACACATTATAAGAAAGAAACGTTCAAATAAATTAGACTTAAATTCACCTCCTTGTCCAAGAAGATCTCAGATATCAGATCATTAAGCAGACAAGAGATCACATTTATGACGTCACAGATCTAACATAAGCATACTCAATGTTGGCAAATGAGGTATCATTTGAAAGCTTAGAATATCTACTTTCGAGCAATTTGCATCACTTTAAAAAGCATTATTGTTGTTTATACAACAGTTACCATAACAAACATTAACCATTGCTGAATAATAACACAGTGTTGATCCTTTCTTTGTTTTCATACCGATGCATTGGGACCAGTATGGATATATTACACGTCAAACAAATGCATGGACAGACACTAACTAACTAACTTAGTTTAAAACTTAAACTAACTTTCATTTCAATTAACCACTGTGATCCAAACTGTATAAGGAAACAAACCCAAACAAATAAACAAACAGACGAACAAAAACAACCTGAACACACCAAGCTCATATAATAACGCTCCTTACCTCTGGTTCTCTTCTTCAAAACATCTCCAGAAATCAACATTGATGTTTGTTGTGTTTGTCCATTAGGAATAAATAATCCAGCAGTTTGTTACAGTTTGTTTGCACGAAAAGTAACTCAGAACACAAAACCAAACGCGGTGGAAAGTAAACCACGTGAATTATGATCCTCTACTGATGCAGGAACATCATGAGACGCAAAAAGCAGAAAGTTTGATGTTTAAACTGGCCATAAAACATCTTAATCATCCAGTACAGTAGACCAGTCATGGGTTGAGGAATGGTTGCGCATACGGAGTGAAAGTGGCTTCAGTACAGGCACGTTGGAGAACAACACAGTTCAGAGATGGAAAGCCATCCAGCTCACAAGTGCATTCCATGATGGCACCATCATCTACTTCCACAATAATGCCCCATTCTGTTCGATATGGTATTTTTACTGATGGGACGGTTTAGTGACCTTTAGTACCAAAGACCAGTATGGACTCATACAAGTCCAGATCAGTATGAGTGATCAGCTAAGAAAATTGGCACGGTGATAGTAAATAACTTGTGCAACAGGAATTAAATGTAGGAAATGTCAGTGCACACATAGTTACACACACTGATACCTACAGCAGATTACAAAATACAATCCAAATGTCATCATGAGCTTCAGTAGAAAAATCCTGATGAGAATGTATGGTCACCTGTCAGTGGGAGTATGATGCTTTATGGTAAAAAAAAATATGTGGTATATAACTTTCCTAATAACTGTTTTAGCTACACCCATTACTGATTAATATATAAAATTAATGATATAAAATTAATTAGATGCTTCCATCCTTTTGGGAACAGGTCCTCTTCTGTCTGAACATACATGCATAAATATACTGTGCATAAAATGAGATCTACGTATATTAACACAGATTGTCATGATTTAATCTGCAGGATCCCTGTTCTTAAACACTGAACATCTCTGGGATGAATTGGAATGTTGAACTGAATGGCTATAATTTCCCACATGTTTCAAAATCTAGTTTATAGCCTCCTCAGAAGAGAAGAGGCTGTTAACGCTGCAAAGAGTAAACCAGCTCGAACAAACACATAGTGTCCAAGGTGTCCAAATACTTTTAGCTGCAAAACTGTTCCAGTTAAAACTGTCATGGTGATTTCTAATTAAAATAGCACTGCTGCACACTTTACAACCATCAGATAGGGTTGCATTGCTCATATATCCTCCCCCTCGGATCAGAAGTGTCCTAGACCCCACGCTTGATGTCAGTAGCGCCAGTGTTGTGCTGGAACGATCGATTCTCAGGTCTCGGGGAAGAATCTGACACTTTCTTATGGATCTGCGATAAGAGACAGACCTGCTACCGGCTTTTATTTACTGTCCTTTAGTGTGTAGAGGTCAAAAGAGTCGCCCAGGTCCAGCAAACAGCACTAATAACACCTCAAGGGCTTTTAGAGGCCAGGTTACTGAACTAAATAACGTGAAAAAAACGAAATGATGCTCTGGAAAAGTGGCAGGGTCATGCCAAGTCCCACGATGCCAACATGCTGGTGAATAAAATCAGCTCGCTGGCCTTCCTATCATACATATTAACATTACCAGCACTAGATTGAAATAAATGTCATGTTTTGATCACATCACGTCTGAGCTCTACCAATATAAACTGAACTTTGTTGTTGAATTAGTTTAAACTGGAATAATTTTATTTATTCACATGATAAAGACGTTATTTAAATCAGAATCTTTAGAAGCTTAGAGTCAGAAATCTATTTTTCGTCGAGGAGGAGGGGGGGCGGTTATATTTCCCACTGCATCTGTACTGATGAATGCCAGGATGACGTCAAGAGCCTTTCGTGTCCTGTCTGCTCTCCAGATTTTAATATGATTAAAACTTAATGGGAGTCCTTGAACACAAACAGTGCAGTGGTTCACCACCACTTTCATCCCGCAGAACTGTAAGTCATTTCTTTTCTTTAGAAAAGCTTCAGCATTTCACCACAAACCGTTCAGGACTCGGATGAAAGCATTCCGAAGGGATTCAATCTGTTCTGAAGGTAAGAGACCCTTATTAGGTCTTTTATAGACCTCTTCTATACGTTTCCCTTTTTGTTGGTCCATCACCTGTATTTGTTCATTTGGACAGGTAGGAAATCTATACCTTCCCTCACTCAGCTTCAGCGACATTTACATTCGGATGTCAGAAATGACGAGTCGATCCTGAAATCAATACACTAATTAACTCATAAAATCCATCTGACCCAGAGATTAGGATAAACACGACCCTTATGACCGAACACTTGTCATTAATACAATAAATCCATGTTATCACGAGCTTCTTTACTCCTGTCCAGTCTCTATAGGAACATGCAGGACTTCATACTAATATTTAATGTACTTTTATAGAAATTAAATTTCATTTTTAAATGCCAAAGTTTTCACATCTAATGAAACGTCTCTGCTGAAACTCATCCGTCTTTTTAATACCACATGAATCAGGTCTGGAGTCCAAGCAAGCTTCCCAACATTAAGAGACCTAAAAGCTTGGGAGAGAAACAACTGTTCCATGTACACACACTGATTAGCCATAACATTAAAACCACCTCTTTGTTTCTACACTCACTGTCCATGTTATCAGCTCCACTTACCATATAGAAGCACTTTGTAGTTCTACAATTACTGACTGTAGTCCATCTGTTTCTCTACATTCTTTGTTAGCTCCTTTAATGCTGTTCTTCAATGGTCAGGACCCCCACAGGACCTCCACAGAGCAGGTATTATTTAGGTGGTGGATGATTCTCAGCACTGCAGTGACACTGACATGGTGGTGGTGTGTTAGTGTGTGTTGTGCTGGTAGGAGTGGATCAGACACAGCAGCGCTGCTGGAGTTTTTAAACACCGTGTCCACTCACTGTCCACTCTACTGTATTAGACACTCCTACCCAGTCGGTCCACCTTGTAGATGTAAAGTCAGAGACGATCGCTCATCTATTGCTGCTGTTTGAGTCGCTCATCTTCTAGACCTTCATCAGTGGTCACAGGACGCTGCCCACGGGGCGCTGTTGGCTGGATATTGTTGGTTGGTGGACGTTTCTCAGTCCAGCAGTGACAGTGAGGTGTTTAAAAACTCCAGCAGCGCTGCTGTGTCTGATCCACTCATACCAGCACAACACACACTAACACACCACCACCATGTCAGTGTCACTGCAGTGCTGAGAATCATCCACCACCTCAATAATACCTGCTCTGTGGTGGTCCTGTGGGGGTCCTGACCATTGAAGAACAGCATGAAAGGGGGTAACAAAGCATGTAGAGAAACAGATGGATTACTGTCAGTAATTGTAGAACTACAAAGTGCTTCTATATGGTAAGTGGAGCTGATAAAATGGACAGTGAGTGTGGAAACAAGGAGGTGGTTTTAATGTTATGGCTGATTGGTTTGATTCTTGCGAGGTGAGATTCAGACACAATGACGTTGTTGGTCCAGGTCACGTGACGATAACCAGAGCTGAGTGTGGCGGTTCATCTCTCTTTCCTTCCCTATTTTTCTCCCAAATCTAATCTGCTCAACAATTCGTCGCCCATTCTCAGCGCTGGCTGAGGAGAGCTGACACTATCACGCTGCACATCCGACACCGCATCACGTATGAGAGCAACACCGAGCGCTCTGTAAATCATCCATCACCAGCGCCGGCTTCTAAACCAACCATCGCTTCTGCTCACACTAGTCTGGTGTTCAGCATCGTGGTCTGGGTTTGATCCGCACGCCTCGTGGTTGAAGGGTTCAGGTTTAAAAGGAGACCCGAGACACCTCGTCCAAGGAACGACCTTGGGCACCGGACAGCAGATTCACAACGAGTCGCTAACAGCCATGCTAGTTTCCATCAGAGGCCACTCGATGGACTTCACTTAGCACACTGATGGAGCTGTGCAGAAGCAGAAAGTAATAGAGCACAGCCTGCGGTGACACTCCACTGTTTACCGCGGGATCTCCGGCGGGAAATCAGCAGCCCAGTTCAATTCTCTCCGTCTCGGCATCTCCGGAGCCGCTGTTATTTTTTTTAACAAAGTGCACGCTGACCTTTCAACACACAGCGTCCCTCCGAGAGAGTCGAAGTGGAACTCCCCGGTGACGGACAAAGCACTGACCTACCGCTGTACACACTTAAACTACTCAAACACTCACTGTGTGTGTGTGTGTGTGTGTGGTGTTTTTACAATGCAGACTGTCACTCTGCACTCCAAACCATCCGGCTTTGCTTTACTCCGGTTCTCTCAGTCACACAGACGACACGCTGCTCGGATAAATAACAGATTCTTTAAAATATCACACTTTTTTTACTAGTCAGACCACCTACAGCGCCATGAGAAAGTATTTCCTCCCTCCTGATTTCTGCAAGTGTGTCGGATTAAATGGGTTCAGTTTAGAATATAAGAGAGAGAAAAAACGAGATTTATTATTTATTCCCTTTAGAAAAAAGGTTATACAGCGTGTACATAACACTCGTGTGAAAATAACGTCAGTCTTGATACCAAACCGGGGATTAAAAATTGCCATAACATTAAAACCGCCTCCCTGTTTCTACACTCACTGTCCATTTTATCAGCTCCACTTACCATATAGAAGCACTTTGTAGTTCTACAATTACTGACTGTAGTCCATCTGTTTCTCTACATACTTTGTTACCCCCTTTCATGCTGTTCTTCAATGGTCAGGACCCCCACAGGACCACCACAGAGCAGGTATTATTTAGGTGGTGGATGATTCTCAGCACTGCAGTGACACTGACATAGTGGTGGTGTGTTAGTGTGTGTTGTGCTGGTATGAGTGGATCAGACACAGCAGCGCTGCTGGAGTTTTTAAACACCTCACTGTCACTGCTGGACTGAGAATAGTCCACCAACCGAAAACATCCAGCCAACAGCGCCCCGTGGGCAGCGTCCTGTGACCACTGATGAAGGTCTAGAAGATGACCGACTCAAACAGCAGCAATAGATGAGCGATCGTCTCTGACTTTACATCTACAAGGTGGACCGACTAGGTAGGAGAGTCTAATAGAGTGGACAGTGAGTGGACATGGTATTTAAAAACTGTGTCTGATCCACTCCTACCAGCACAACACACACTAACACACCACCACCATTGTCAGTGTCACTGCAGTGCTGAGAATCATCCACCACCAGTCTCTTCGCTCTGCCACCCTACATCTGCCTACATGACTTACATTTGGTGACAGAACATTCAGTGTCGCCGCCCCCAAAATGTGGAATAGTCTCCCTCATGAGTTACGTGCTTGTTCATCTGCAGCCGTGTCTGGCTTTTGGGTGACCCAGAGCCCCACCACAGTCTAGCTGCCACTGTTGGACCCTTGAGCAAAACCCTTAACCCTTAACACCGGCTAAATACTGCCATGCTCATGTAAATAAATAAACATGGACCGGACCAATCCAGACTCCTAATTCATCTCCTTTCAGCCGTTCATCTCGGGATTCGGATTGTTGTCTTGTCACATGACCCCGTTGCAATAGCAGACGGCTCGCCCCACAGCCCCTTCATGAAGATCATTGTGGATAAATTCTGACCCTATAAAATTATTAGCAATGTGGTGAATTGCTAATAAGATTCACCACAGTGAGGGAAATAGGGATAAAGGGCCCCTTACAGCTATAACAGCCTCTACTCCCATGGGAAGGCTTTCCACAAGATTTAATTAGCGAGGTCAGGCACCGATGTTGCACGTGAAGTCCTGGTCCTAGATTAACATATGACGATATGTAGCGTGCAGGATAAAAAGGCCTTCCCCAAACTGTATTCCAAGTAACTGAACATGTAACGTGGGTGTGCTCGCACAGGCCGATGTTTTCTACACCGAGGAAACACCAGGATGACATGACATGTAAACACCGCTGGTTTATTTTTATAAAAAGATCATTTATTTCAAAGTTTTCCGCTTCGTAGATTGAAGCACATAATAAAGCAACAGTACAATGTTCATAAAATATAAGTGTGATGCTGTAACAGTTTCTTACATGTTCCAAATACTGATATCCGTATGTATACTAAAATAAGAACTTTTAAAATTGTACAAATAGGTACCATAAAATCCACATATAGAAATGAGCCGTTCGTCTGCTCGCCGCCACACGACAGATTGCTATTTTCTTTCAGCTGAGAATAAAATACGTCAAATAAAATAAAATAAAAAACATAAAAGCCTCCCGGTAAATTATAAAATAGTCAAAAATAATGATAACATAGAATAATAATAATAATAATAATAATAATAATAATAATCAATGGTAATAAAAAGACGTACGGGTAAACCGTGAACCCTTGGGTGCGGGTTTGATCCTCAGGAGACACGCTGCACGTTTGTACTGTACACAGGTTATAAGGGGTTGAGTTTTGCTTCACGATATAGTTTTGCTTTCACGTTAGAAAAGCAATGCACCTCGCTGCGGGAGTGTCCGTGATTTAAGGCGATTGTTGAGCTCACGTTGCTTCCGTGTGATTTCATTTCAAATGAAATTGTATATTTGATTATTTCTTTTTAATTGTTGTGTACTAGATCTGATTTGCCTTGAGTGGATCTGGAAGAGTCCAAAGAAAAAATACTAAGTATAAAAAAGAGAAAAAAATAATAAGAAAAAGCCTTTTTGGCGAGTTGGATTGCTCCTCCCGGCCTGTTGGGGGCGCTGCTAAAGAGGAATACATTTAAATTCGCTGATCTCTCCTGTGTATCGTGTTGTTAATAATAAGGCAACAGTTTGTTTCGTCCTGCGTGAGCTCGTTCACAGTATCAGCAAAACAAAATGCAGAATACGTAACGTCCCAGGTTGGTGAATACTTCTTTACGTCTCCGTACGTCCCACACAGGCGTCTCTCTTTCTCTCTTTATATCCTTCATACTTTATTATTCCTTCATTATTTAACGCATCTACATCGTCTGGTCCGTCTCAGTCGCGCCTAGAGAAAAAAATCCCTTGTTCGTGGTATACTCATCGTATACTGAAAGAAACCGATCTAAATAAATGGAATTGCTTATAGTAAACTTCACACAGCACACGTCGTTAGTGGAAGTGACGAGAAAGGGGAGGTGTTTATTCCGGGGAGGTCCCGAACGCGGACGTGATTCTTCGTTAAGAGTTGTCGTCGGCCGAGTCTTTGGTGCCGTACAGGTCGGCGAGTTTTTTGAAACGTGGCCCCCAGTTCTGGAGGTAGTCGTAGTCCAGGTCCGAATCGGTGGTCACCGATTCCAGCGAGCTGAGCGATCCGGCGACGGAGCCTCTTCCCTCGTAGCCGTACACCTGGATGGAATCGTAGGGAGGCGCCGTGGGGTCGTTGTCGGCGTCGCACACTCGCGTCTTGATGAAGTCGTCCACGTCCACCCCGCTGCCGGCGGGTCTCAGTCCGGCCTGGACGCTGTAGCTGAGCTCCGGTTTGATGTCCTTGCGTGGGAGGAAGTCGTTGGCTCCGTCGGGATTTTGCAGGGTGGCGATGTCGAACGCCTCGGTGTCCTCCTCGCCGCCGCCCTCGTCGTCGTAGGTGATGATGTTCTCGCGGATGTCCTCCTCCTCGAAGACGATCAGCGGCTCCTTCTTCTGACGCCGCAGGGCCACGAAGAGCACCACGATGGCTGTGGAGAAACCGGGGTTCAGTATTATTAAAATATTCACATGTGCTTCGGCCCAAAAGTATGTGGACGCCCCTTCTAAATGTACAGTTTAGATTTTTCAGACACACCTGCACAAAGCAAGGCCCATAATGGCATGGTTTGGTGTGGAGGGTCTCCAGTGGTCTGCACAAGTCACTGACCTCAACCACACCTTTGGGTTGAATTGGAACTCAACTGCAGGCCTCAAAAATGCCTACCACCACTGGTCTACCAAAAAAGTCTACCACTGGTGCTCAAGGTGTGGATCTGATTATTGCAAACCCTCATGTTCTGGTGCCCTGTAGATCTGTGGATGGCCATGCTCATCAGGACAGGCGGACCTGAACCATGTCTGGAAGCATCTGCGCTACCTTCACGTCCTTTACAATTTCTCCTTTGATTTAAACGTTTATATTCCCGAGACGTTTCACTCACCCAGCAGAATGACGATGCAGGCGAGGATGGCGATGAGGGCGCCCGTGCTCAGACCCGCCGGCAGGACGAACGGCTCCACGTTACAGGACAGGATGGTCTGCTTGGCGTCGCAGCTGCAGACCCGGATCAGAAGGGTGTTGGTGCTGCTCAGAGGTGGGACCCCGTTGTCGCTGATTTCTATGGGGAGCGCGTACACGTCCTGGGTCATCCTGCTGAAGCCCTTGCGCATCACCACCACCGTCGCTGTGCTGTCTGCGGGATTGGGAAAGAAACAGCAGGTGAGCACACGGACGTTCGGACCAAACGTTCAGACCAAATCAAACCCGGATCTGGTTTCTCAAGACCTGTGAGTGAGTACGTTCAAAGGAAGGTTTAAGGAGTTGGTTAACCACAAACTTCTGGAAAAAGCTTTAATGCACCCTGGCATGGGTCTGAGGAACTCTACTATCAAAACGGAACACCAGTCATCCAAAGATCTTCCCTCAGCTGGTGTTTTGGTGAAGATAGAGGGAAGATCTGTCCAACATGATGCTCTAAAGTCTCCCTTTGGTGCCCCTGTAGCCGGTGTATGGGGGCATCGTCATTCTGAAAGAGACCCACCAGGATAGAAAGGTTGATCAGGTGACCACCTGTCCCATTGTCATCCAATCAATTCTCCAAGGTTTTAATTTTAAGAGCGATCAGAGCGGCAGCGGGCACCGTTATGGGTTCTATCCCGACGAGGAAAGGATGTAGACGGAGTCGTCGCCTTCAGACCCCTAATGAGACTCCGTCAGTGTAGGAACAGCGTGACACCGAGTCAGCGCTTCATCACCCTGACGCTATCTATTAGCCTTGGCTGTAATGTTCTCTGTGTGAAATGACCACGGGTGGCGTAAAGCACAGACTTGTCACACCTGGAGCTAGAATCGACCCGCCGGGTCTCCGCTCTATCATACTGGAACCATTTCCTCCTAATGTCCCACACTGAGTCTGTAATGTGGAACCCGGTTTCTCTTCTGTCATGTTTCTGGAGCTGATCATTATTAGGATGATTATTATTATTCGTCCCGACCCCCCGTGACTCGTGGAGATTCTGTATTTCTACAGAGGAACATTTTGTGTCTGAAATAGAGTTTGAATGAGGATTATTTCACCAGGAACGGCTCGGCGATTCAGACTGTAATAGAGCTGTGTTCACCGTGGACGCTCTCTGACACGGGCGGTAAAGGCAGAGTCCTGGGATGGGGGGCGCTATTTCTAGAGACTTTGATATAAGTCATTGAGCTGTTTAATAATTCTATAATAATAATAATTATTTTACTTCTAGGCTATTATTATTTATTTATTTATTAATTTATATTTTCTTGTTTGGCTATTATTGTTATTATTATAATTATTATTAATAATATTATTACTATTATTGTTAGGCTATTATTATTAGTAGTATTAATATTATTGTTATTATTATTTATTAATTATTTACTTATTTATTATATTTTTTTATCACACAACTTCTCACGTCCTCAGTGAACAGGAACAGGAAATATGACAGGAAATAGAATCTGCTCTGGCCTTCATTAACCTTAACCGATAACAGAACGTTGGGGGTCTGTGCCAGGCCGGCGGGTCATAATGAAGGGCGAGATAACCCAGCAGAGCCCAAAAAAAACCTCTTCAAATCCTCGCCCGTCCCTGAAAGGCGTCCGATAACGGCGGTCAATTCCAGCAGCGCTTCAATCCATCTCAGCGTGGTCCAGCCTCATTAAATCAAACCAAACAGAAGAGCGAGGCGCGTCACCCCCCACCGCCGCCGTTCAGACCCTCCACAGCCACATAAAGGGATTTATCTTTCATTTTCAAATATCCATTTAAACTGCAATTATCGCGCCTTTCTCCTCCGCTAATAGGACTTTTATATCTTATAGAGCTCATCACATGATTAAAGGAGAGTGCTGATGATTTGGGACTTGACCTCTTGCTAGAAAGGCTTTGGGGAAGTTTGGAATAGTTGAACGTTCTTCAGCTGCAAAGTTTCAAAACTAGAAGCTTTAGTTTTATTTATTATTATTATATTTATTATTATTATTATTATATTTATTATTATTATTATTATTGTTATTATTATTATATTATTATTATTATATGTATTATTATATTTACTATTATTATTATTATTATTATATTTATTATTATTATAACCATTATAATTATTATTGTTATTATTATATTTAATATTATTATTACTATATTTATTATTCTTTTTATTAGTTATCATTACCTTTATTATTATTTTCATTATTGTTTTTATTATCACTATCATAATAACAGTTTTATTATTCTTTAACATCTTTATTATTATAATATCCTGGAAACTGCTCCTGTATTTATGCGTCACCACAGCGGATCTGGTCCTCACACCAGACACACCAGACTCGGCACAGTTTTTACACCGGTTGCCCTTCCTGACGTAACCCTTCTATTATGATCCAGGCCTGGGACCTGCGTTGAGAGCGCACCGATAAGTGCACCTCCCGCAGGCTCGGCTGTTCAGTCATATCCCCACCCCCACCCCACCCTGGGGGTTCCTGGCACGAGTGTTCCTCAATCCTGGCACCGTTAGTGAGGACAGAGCACATCTGGGTCCCGGCCATGTTTATCCGGCACGTCCCAACACTCTGAAGCGATTAAAGACCGGCACGCGGGGTGTGACGGCACAAACGAAACAGGATCAGTTCCAAAAGGTTTGATGGGGGGCGCGGAGGGGCTGAACTCACCTCTGTTGTCCTTCAGAGAGAAGTTGTGGTTACTCGCCACTCTCGGAGACAGACTGAAGTGAAAATGCTGCCGGTGTGCCATCTCGTCCTTGTCCACCGCGCTCACCGTCTTTATGGCCTGCAGGACCCACACATCACAACAAGCTTATGGAGAGGTGTCCACATACTTCTGACCACATATTTATATGTACTGAAAGGTTTCCCAGTGTTTACGGTCATTTTTTATTTAAAAACAAACTTGAGTGGGTTTTTCTTCTATTATGGTGGCCGGTGGTTGGCATCACTATTGTCCCCTCCAAGATGACCTGGGTGGGGTCTTTTAGGGTTCTTCGGGTTCCTCCCACCACCAAAAAGAAAACTGGGGGTTCTAAATTGCCCATAGCCGGGTGGATGGGTGAATGGGCAATGCCATGGGATGGACTGGTGGTCTGTCTGGGATGTATAGCTTGCGCTCAGTGTTTCAGGGTGGCACAAGACCCAGCGGTGCTATCGTGCAGTTGGGTATCTACATACAGACATCATTGGCTATGGTGGTTGAATGTGAGTCCCGGGCACCACTGGGTCTTGTGCCACCCTGAAACACTGAGTGCAAGCTATACATCCCAGAATCTGAGTAGTTGGCATCGATTAGAATCCAGTGTCCAGCATCCAACCGAATAAAAGTCTCACCATGGATCCGGATTCCCCGGACAGGACGGACGCCAATCTGTCACGGGAGCTCGACCATCCACTCTCTTAGACATAGCCACAATTTTTATACGACCACACCCTGTCCTGGCACAGCCAATTGTGCCTAGTCAGACATGAAATGAGCTCGGTGCGCCTGATGGTGGCGCTGCGGTGCCGGTTTCTGTCTCACACACCTTTACATTCCTGAGTAAAATAAATGAGGACGTTTTATTTTCAGCGTCGTGCTTCGTGCTCCATCTGTAACGCTCTGTTCTGTTTGAAGTGAATTAACAAAGGTACATTTTTAAGCGACGCCAGGATGCCCTTGCGAATGCATTTAGCCGCTAATTAATTCTGCCTCTCCGCCGCGGTGGAACTGTAAGTACGGCGCGAATGCAGATCGGCTTTATCTGAGCCGGTAAAGCTGGTGAAGGTAAAACGCGTCGAATCGTCCTCGCTCGTATTAAAGCGGTCGTTCAGGCGGAGGTGTGGGTGGAGAAGGAAAGGCGAGGGTTCTTACGGTGCCCGGCGTGACGTTCTCGCACATCATCACTTCATCCTGAGTGGCGAACTCCGGCGCGTTGTCGTTCACGTCCTTCACTTTGATGTTCACTCGCACTTTGGTGTCCTGATGATGGCCGCCTGGAACAGCACCACACAGATCAGTCAGACGAATGCATTTCTTACTTAATTGTCCTCTCTATCTAGTCATATCCAATTCCCAGATCGTATAATATCTCTACTTCTGACTGACGAGGGCCGTGACTAACACGCGACCCCCTCCGACCGCGCCAGGCGGGTTCATACGGAGATCCGTATCGCGCACACTGATCTCCAGTATCCTCCGTCTCTGTGCAGCACCTCAATCAGCCAGCGGAGGGCGTAACTGCAGCAATAATAATCCGCGTAGGCACTAGTGGGCTAGTGCGCCTTGCCCCCGTGCCACCCGAGCGCCCACACACGAAGATATTTCATCATAAATGCAGCTTATACGAGATTTTATTAGTTAAACTGCTGCACCAAGACACAACCAAGCATATCTGTGTAGATGCCCGGCTGGTCAATAGCACCGCTTTGTGGCATTGCCCAGTAATTCCTGAGTTCTCTGTGCCCGTATAAATAGCTCTAAGGATATAGGCTTTAAGTCCATTAAGAAAACACAAACCGTTCCATGATGCTGAGAGTAAATATGTCTGACAGGTCAGATGAATTAGAAGCTGCTGAAACATAGGTGGCGCTTACCGTCCACAACCGAGCAAGCTTTACTCTGCCAAGGGCTCAGATTCAGCTCAGATTCATTGGCATGAAATGCAGCTCTGTTAATTACTACTGCCTCGAACGTTTCACTGCCCCACCCATACCGGCGAATCCTGACCAAAAACCCCAAAAACGGTCATGTGACCTCAGACCACAGCCCAACCCGGGCGCCAGCTCCACCCCATCGCGAAATAAATCTGGTTTCATGCTACACTGCACAGCACGTACGGAAATAACGGCACGATTGCGGGTCTGAAAGTGCAGCGCAGGCAGGAAATCAGAACCAGCGCGACCACAGTAAAGCCGGGCGGAGCAGCGCCGGCTCCGCGTGGGCGCAAAGGAATGAGAGAATCATGGCTCCCCTATAATTTGGGGGGAACCAAAATAGGGGCGAGAAAGGACAGGGACGTACCGATCTCCGTGGCGCTGACTGAGATGTTGTGCCAAGCCTGAGTCTCGCGGTCCAGGGGCCGTGTGGTTTTGATGATCCCGTCTTCTGGGTTGACGGTGAAAAACTCCTCCAGGTTCGTGTAGCTCGGGATAAAATATCTGCAACAAAAAGCAGCGAGAGAGCGAGTTTAGAGACGTACGAACGAAACACCTCGCCGGAAAGAGAATAAAATCGTACAGAACGACTTCATACAATGAAATAAAAGAACAGAACAGAAAACAGAAGCAGCCAGACGCCTATAGGGACGATATTTGGCCTGTTTGGGGGAGGGAGGGCCGCAGGGGTTCTTCATAACTGCTGCAGTTACGACCTCTGCTGGCTAACTGAGGAGCTGCACAGAGACGGGGGATAACGGAGATCGGTGTGTGACTCTCCGTGTGCGATACGGGTCTCCATACTGCACACGTGTCGGAGGGGAAATGTGTTAGTCACGACCCTCCTCAGTCAGTAGTGGAGGTCTGCAGCATTAGAGGGAATTGGGTACGACTAAATTTGGGAGGAAAACTGCTTTACGTATTATTATCGTTCTACCTGATGGGGTTGTTGGCGATGTCCGTATCCTTGGCGTGCACCCGCCCCACGATGGTGCCCCCCGGCGCGTTCTCCTCCACCTGGAAGCTGTAACTGGGGGCCATGAACGTGGGCGGCTCGTCGGCGTCCTCCACTGAGATCTTGACCACCGCCGTGTCCTTGTACGGGCCGTAGCTGATGAAGCGAGGGTCCACGTGAGTGTTGGAGGCCTGGACCTTCAGCGTGTACGAGCGCTTGGTCTCAAAATCGACCGTCTGTAATAATAATAAAGGAAAATGCTCGTCAGCGGTGCCCTCTGATGCCATGTACCATCTGAACACACACACACACACACACACACACAGGCTATCCAACAAACTCATGAAAGGGTGTCCACATCTTTTCGACCACATATTGATTTGTACTAAAAGTTTTCCGAGTGTTTACAGTCTGTATTTTTTATAAAAGCCAATGTTTTATAATGTATTAACCAAATACCACGTGGTAAACACACACACACACACACACACACACACAGTCCAAGTCGTCTAGTACCAAATACCACCTGGTAAACACACACACACACACACACAGTCCAAGTCGTCTAGTACCAAATACCACCTGGTAAACACACACACACACACACACACACACACACAGTCCAAGTCGTCTAGTACCAAATACCACCTGGTAAACACACACACACACACACACACACACAGTCCAAGTCGTCTAGTACCAAATACCACCTGGTAAACACACACACACAGACACACACACACATATACAATCTAAGACAGACACACACACACACACACACACACACGCACTTGCTGCCTCTGCGTTGGCACTAAGCACTAATTTACACCGGCGCGTTTTTTGAGTGGTTTTTTTTTGCTCACGTGAGACGCGTCACATCTAAACAAAACGAGCGTCTCTAATTAAAAGTTCTCTTTAGAACTAAAACCCGGTAACTGCTCCAAACTTTAGAGAACACGGGGGTCGGGGTGGCACTGCCAGGATACCTCCTCCACCACCAAAGACATCATCTTTGACTGCTCAGGTGTCCAGTAAGAGTGTGCTTTACACCACGCCAGACCAGGACAGAGACTTGATCAATATGATGGAATGATGGCATTTTATCTAAGCCAACAAGCTGCCAGTTGAATGAAGCGGACCTGTTTCCACTGCTCCAGAGTTCAGCAGTGTGGTGCTTTATGCCATTCTCTATGCTAATGCTCTGACTGTGGTATACGCCAGACTCTGGACCCACTGTGACCCTGATCAGGGTAAATATTCGAATGATCTGATTGGCTCGTTAAATCTACTTTACGCTTCGCAGGTGTAAACATTCTCACTGCGGCGCTTCATTATTTTGGGACCTAATATCCGCCCATCTGAAGCTAATAGACGCCGATAACGCCGAACACGCCACTGTTAATATTCCGCCGGCGCGGTGCGGCTCCACGGCGAGTTAAAACAGAATGGTTGATTAAACCCGCTGTGATTCCACCCAGTCATTTCAGCTCTAATTTACAGCAGAAGCTTCCAGGAGCTAAAGGTGATGATTTCCCCAGAGATCCATCAGCTCAACACGACCAGATCGAGCAGAGCGACGGCACGTCCGGCTAACCGGGAAACAAAAGAAAACAAAACACACGAATGAACGTGGACTGACCTCACACTCCATCAGAACAGCTGCATCATCCAGCGTTCAGACGCCTGAACATGAGCTTATAAGAGCAGTTGTAGCATAGTGGTAAAGGTGCTGGACTAGTAAGCAAAAGGTCATCAGGTTGTCACTGTTGGGCCCTTGAGCAAGGCCCATAACCCTCAATTGCTTTCTCAACAGCCACTCTTCTTACTTACTTTAAGACTTTGGAGCGTGAATAAATAAATGAATGAATAAATGAATAAATAAATAAATAAATAAATAAATAAATAAATAAATAAATAAATAAATAAATAAATAAATAAAAATAAATTAATTAAAAATAAATGAATAAAAATAAATGAATAAATGAATAAATAAAAAAAAATAAAAAAATAAATGAATCAATAAGTAAATGAATACATAAAAATAAATAAATGAATAAAAATAAATAAATAAATATATAAAAAATGAATGAATAATTAAATGAATAAACAAAAATAAATATAAAAGTAAATTAATTAATAAAAACAAACAAACAAATAAATAAATAAAAATAAATAAATATATAAATAAGTAAAATGTTCGAGCTCTTCAGACTTTTTTACTCTCTCTTTTTCCTGACTCTCGCGTCCGAACTCATTCGCAGTTTCTCTTCACACTCGCTAAACACCAACACGCAAAGTGTGTGAACGAGCAAACAAACACTCAAAGGGTTCGATATTCAAACTATGTAAACACACACACACACACACACACACACACACCGGAACAATCGTCCTTTCATTCACAGACAAAAGGGCGTCTGTTTACTTCCTGAATCCGTCATTTATCGCTTCTTATTTATGTCTGATGAAGGAAAAAACAGCGACAAAAGACGACGGAAACGGTGACGCAGATCAAACACACAGGTACACCCCCCCCCCCCCCACCCCCCCAGAGCTACCATCCCGTCTGGGTTTATTAAGGGGGAAGGACAGGGGGGCATCCTAAATGCACCCAAAAAACCTTCAAGAAAGCAAAAAAGTAAGTGGACACACACTGTATAGTGTCCATCTATAGTGTCTGTGTAAAAAACCTGGTGACCATATAATTATGGTGATGTGACCTCTCACCTTCTTGAGTTTGATGACGGCCTCCTGAGTTTCAGAGTCTTTACTGATCTCGAAGGCGTTCAGACCGTCCCCCTCCAGCAGGGTGTACTCCACCAGCCCGTTCTCCCCCAAATCTGAGTCCTTGGCCTTCAGACGACCCACCTCCTCCCCCGGTACCTTATCCTCCGACACCGACATGGAATACACACCTGCAGAGCGCGCACACACACACACACACACACACAGGGGTGAGTTTAACCCTGATCAGTGTTTTATTGAACATGACACTGGTGGTACAGGAGTGGGTTTAGATTAAATCCCATCTGACACAAACCAGTACAGAAAAGAGCAGTCAGTTATCATCCAGCTCTGTACGCTAGCTCTGTACGCTAGCTCTGTATGCAATAATAATAAAATAATAATAATAATAAAATAAAAATAATAAAATACCAATTAAAATAATAATAATAATAGCAGTAATAATAATAATAATAAAATACCAATTACAATAATAATAATAATAATAATAATAGCAGTAATAATAATAATAATAATAATAAAATACCAATTACAATAATAATAATAATAATAATAATAATAACAACATTAATAATAATAATTGAAATAATAATAATAATAATAATAATGATAATAATAATAATAATAATAATAATAATATAATAATAATAATAATTACAATAATAATAATTACAACAATAATAATAATAGCAATTACAATAATAATAATAATTACAATAATAATAATAACAATTATAATAATAATTTCCATGATCTGTAAGAGACGATTAGTTAAACACACTATAAAATAAAACACACGGTTCACACACGGTTCAGTCATATCAGTAGATGAAGGATGACGCGTCTCCCTCACTAAACTGCTCCTGTCTGCAGTAAATAATCGACTTTTCTGGGATTTCACCAGCGTTAATGATTTAATATTAATTATACACGCTGCGTTTGAAGTGAGAACGTAATGATTTTATATCAGAATGAAAAGTTACACTCTCGGTCTCGAGCGATTCACCCTGAGGGAGAAAAGACGCAAAATTTCATTCATTTTTACCCCCAATTATTCTAAACCTAAGTCAGACGCAGCAGGACGAGTCGGTCCAGATCTTCCTGATGATTCACGGCTCGTGTAGTTTCATTCTGCGTCTGGATCTGGACGTTTTAACGTTAATAAGATCCCAGTTGCTCAGAACTGCTGGATGATGCTGGATGATGCTGGATGATGCTGGATGATGCTCTGATTACTACAGTTACGCCTCATCAGGACAGAAGTGCTGATCTGACGTGTGTAAGGTGAATGAACCAGCGTGTTTATAAACTAATCCAGTCTTTTACTTAGCTACGCTCAGCCGTGTGTGGTGAACAGAGACCGCTGCTGCGTTTGGAACACAGCCCAGGCAATTAAGAACCTGAGAACTGCACACGCACCTCCTCAGGATCAAATCCCCTGAACTATAAATACATCCTTAAAAAAGAGAGGAATTTAATCACCAGTCAAACACAAACGTCATCGTCATTTTTTAGCATTTGTACGTTTAATCATGCGTTTTGAAGAACGTCCTTCTAAATAATGCTGGCTTAATGAGCTGGACCAACTTGGAGCAGCGGTTTCTTGTGCTGGCCCACCACCGCTGGGACCCGGCTTTGAGTCTGGAGAGTGCTGTCAGCCGGCCGGGTGTCTTCACAAAATATGATTGGCTGAGGTGGAAGAGACTGGCACGATTGGCATCGGTTTAGGGTGTATTCATGCCTCACGCCCAGTGATTCAGAACATGGTGAACGTTTGGTTCTTCTGCTCCAAACGGTGAAGTGAGAGGAACCTGAGGAACGTTTGGCTCTTCATTGGTGAACGTTTGGTTCTTCATTCTCCAGACCATGTGGTGAGAGGAACGTGAAGAACGTTTGGTTCTTCATTGGTGAACATTTGGTTCTTTGTTCTTCTCCAGACCATGTGTGAGAGGAACATGTTAAATGTTTAGTTCTTCGTTCTTCTCCAGACTGTGTGGTGAGAGGAACATGCTGAATGTTTAGTTCTTCTTTCTTCTCCAAACCATGTGTGAGAGGAACATGCTGAATGTCTGGTTCTTCGTTCTTCTCTAAACGTTTGGTTCTTCATTCTCCAGATGGTGGGGTGAGAGGAACGTGAGGAACGTTTGGTTCTCCAGACCGTGTGGTGAGAGGAGCATGAGGAACGTTTAGTGAATGTTTGGTTCTTTCTGATGACTGGCATCGCCTGAGAAAGAGGAGAACCCTCTGAGACCCTGTGATCGATAGGTGCCAGTTCAGGGTGTGTTCACGCCTCACACACAGTGATTCGGGAAGAAGCCAGGTTCACTGTGACCTTGACCAGGATGAAGTGAAATTATATAAAATGTTGATGATTCATTGTTGAGCTGTAACAGAGCTCAGCCGGGGGAAGCATTGCTCAGCTGCTTCACACACCTGCGAGTGTGTGAGTGTGTGTGTGTGTGTGTGTGAGTGTGTGTGTGTGTGTGTGTGTGTGACACACCTGCCTGAGGCCAGGCCTGAGCAGGAGGAGCGTACGGTTCTCCTCACCGTCTCTCCAAAGCCAGAAGCTTCAGCTGCTCTTATAAAAATAACTCAGCACCAGAATGGAGCTCCAGGAAGAGTGGAATAAAAACGCCGCGTCTTCCATCAGCCACGCCGGCAAAGATACGGTGGAGAAGATCAAACCAAACGGCTTCACCGGTCTGACTGATCCAAACACCAAGCACATCACAGCGCTGATCAAATCCTCACATCATTTCTTTTCTCCTCAGGGATCTCCAGAAGCTCAAAGCATCCAAACACGTGCAAGTCTTGGTTTAATATGTGAACAAAAGTATTGGGACGCCCCTTCTACTTACTGCGCTTATCAAATCCTCATATCATTTATTTTCTCTTCTGGGATCTCGAGAACGTGAGGAACATTTAGTTCTTCGTTCTTCTACAGACCGTGTGGCGAGAGGAACGTAAGCAACGTTTGGTTCTTTAGACGGTGGGGTGAGAAGAACGTGAGAAATGTTTGGTTCTACATACTTATCCAGACTGTGTGCTGAGAGGAACGTTTGGTTCTTCGTTCTTCTCCAGTCCGTGCGGTGAGAGGAACGTGAGGAACGTTTGGTTCCTCAGACAGTGGAAGGAGAACAGCGTGTGCTGATGCTTTGATCCCACTGGAGGTTGGAGATGTTGTTTCAGGTGTTTTATAGTCAATTCTGTTCTTCTAGCTGCAGGAAACCACTGGTACAGCGGGACGTCTTTAACACGCTGTATCTCATCCCACACACACACACACACACACACACACTCACACACACACACACACACACACACACACTGATTTCTTTGTGCTGATTTGGGGTGGAGGGACTCTGTGGCTGAACCTCAGGCAGATTTATTGAAGTGATTTCAGCAACAAAAGAACGATAAGATCTCTGTGCTTAGTGCGCAGTTTCACACACACACACACACACACACACACACACACACACACACACACTCACTCACACTCACACTCTCTCACACACACTTCGATTCCAGCTGCTGCATATCTAAACAACCGATTAAGTATAAAACTCATATTATTAATTCATTACATAATTAAATTCCAGGGTTCAAATCTCCAGCTGTGCTATCGACCCGTCAGGCGCCCAGATACAGACATAATAGACTATACACTATACGAGCAAAAGTATCAGGACACGCCCGATTGTCATGTGTTTCAGACACAACAGTCACTAACAGGTGTAATAAATCAATCACATGAAGGAAATCACATGCTTCTGACTTTGCAGCAACAGTTTAGGGAAGGACCTTTCCAGTTCCAGCATAATAATCAAGCCCTATAAAGACTTGAAGACAAGCCCCGCTCAACAGCTCTGGGATGAACCGGAACATCGACTGATCAATCAAATGCTTCCATTTCGACTGATTGAACACAAATTCCCACACACACACTCACTTCAAAGTCGCTCTATTTTAATACCACGTGTTTTTAAGCTCTCAGTCAGGTGTCCGAATACTTTTGGCCGTTTTCTAGATAACGATGCTGAAATGCTTAACACTCACCTTGTGAAAATTTGGGAGGGTTGTCGTTAACGTCTGTGAGGGTGATTTTGACCTGCGTGGTCCCTGACAGACCCCCCATGTGACCCCCCATGTCTTTGGCCTGAATGACCACGTCGTACTCCTGCTTGGCCTCTCGGTCCATGCTGGGCAGGGCCGTCCGGATGATGCCTGGTCGAAACACACACACACACACACACACACACATTAAAGATCAGATTTATATTTGACGTCATCTCCAGTTCCCCCTGGAGGAGCTTCAGCTTCTACTGAAGGTACCACAGATTCAGACGTCACATTGACTTGTCATGAAATAATGGAATAACATTGTGTTTAGGGCGGCACGGTGGCTCGGTGGGTAGCACCGAGGTCCTAAGCTCGATGCCCAGGTGGAGCGGTCCGGGTCCTTTCTGTGTGGAGTTGGCATGTTCTCCCCGTGTCCGTGTGGGTGCAGTCTGGTTAGTTGGAGATACCAAATTGCCCCTAAGTGTGTGATGACTTGGTGACCTGTCCGGGGTGTTTCCTGCCTTTCGCCTTGTGAATTGTACCCACTGCGACCTGGACCAGGATAAAGCGGTGGTGAAACACACAATGAATGAATTTTCATTGTTTTATCACTGCTTTGTCCTGGTCAGGGTTGTGGGGGAATCCACCCTGGACAGGACGCCAAATCGTCACAGGGCATCGGTCCTTCAGCTGAGCGCACTGCTGGGGATTCGAACCCTATGTGTTAGAGGGTCAGGAACATGACATTGGGCTGATGGATCAAAGAACCTCCCAGACAGCAAGGGGTGCTGACAGGTAGCCATGGTGAGTCCCCACAGAGGTCCGAAGAACCGCCGACAGGTCACTGGGCGGCCAGGACTCATCAATTACAGAGGACACGAAGGCTGTGGCGTCTGGTACGGACCATCAGCAGATCTACAGAAGATCAAACTGGAGATGATTTGAACCCTGGTGATGAGGTGAAAGTGTACCAGGCTGCTTAATCACAGGAAGGTCAAAGTGCCCCTGTAACTCCTGTCCACCATCTGAAGCACCTACACTGGGAATGCTGGTGTCAGAACTGGACATCTGAGCACCAGAAGGTCGAATCCTGTTTTCTCTGAAAGACCTGTCGGTGATGTCCTGCATTCAGAGCATCGTTGGTGGATGGTTTGGACGTTTTACCTCATCAGTGTTTATTACAGAGTGTTTGGGTTTCTCTTGATGTTAGTCCTGATGTAGATCTTATAGATCCTGTAGATGTTGTAGATGTTGTTGGATTAATACCTGTATGTGGCTCCACAGAGAAGTAGGGCTGACCCTGCAGGATGCTGTACACCAGCCTGGCACTGTTCCCGTACGTCGGATCATCGGCGTCCGTGGCTGTGACCTGTATCACAGACGTTCCTGTGAGGAAAGAGCACAGGAGAACGTTTAACCCCTTAATTATGTAGGTGTGGTACAGTTAGAGGTACTAGAGCTGTTATCATTTCTGTAATTATGGATCCAGAACTACATTTATAACCCTGGTGAACAAGGACTGGTGTTGTTTTGTTAATATTTTTTATTATTTTTATGTTATTATTACTATTTTTACTACTATTATTATTATTATTATTATTATTATCATCATCACTATGATTATTATTATCTTTAATATTATTATGATTAATAGTGTTACTATTAATATTAATATTTCCATCCGTTTTATTATTGATAATATTATCATTATTATTGTTATTATTATTTTCTTTAATTATAATAATAACTATTATTAACATTATTATTGCTTTTATTGTATTATTATTATTTATTTTTAAAATTATTTTAATTATTATTATTATTCTTATTAATATTAACATTATTATTGCTTTTATTATTTTTATTATTACTATCATTATAATTATTTTAATTATTATTATTATGTTTTTATTACTATTATTATTATTATTTTAATTATTATTTTTATTATTACTATTATTATAGTTATTTAAATTATTTTTTATTACTATTATTATTATTATTATTATTATTTTAATTATTACTATTATTAATATTTTTTATTATTAATATTATTTTTTAATTATTATTAATATTATTATTATTATTATTATTATTATTATTATTATTTGTATTATATTTATTATTATTAAGCTACAAGTTTGAGGTACACCAGTGGCAAAGCGTTCTATTACACTATCAGCCTGCCGGGCACCTACACAGACACACGATCAGCTAAAACAGGGTTCCTTGCCACTTGGGGAAGGCCATATGCGTGGCCGTCCATATGCAACACTGAGCTCTCTAAGAACTCGCCCCTAGCAGGGGAAAAGAAGCAATCTGCAGGCGTGGCATGCTGAAAAATCTGGATGAATAATTAATAAATGAGAAAATGCAGCATATTTTATTTATTATTTTATTTATTGTTTATATAAAAACAGCTGATGGTGATTGGGTGTGATTAAGTGGATCCGGTCCGGTTGCTTCCTCAGGTTTGTGGGTGTCGAAGTGACTCTAATTTTGTGAAATTGCGTCTACCAACATGCCCGGTGTGCCAGCGCCTCCGCAATTGACCCGGCACGAACAGCCTTCTAAAGGGGGGTACCGGGGGGTAACAGATCGTTACCTCGTGACAGAGGCGCATTAGAGATGATGTATTGCACATCCGGGGAGGTAAAAATAACCCCCCGTATGGTACGCACCCAACAAGCCGAAATAACGACAGCAGCAGCAGCAGTGGCAGGACCGCCGGCACACGTATGAATAATGCATGACGGACGAGCTGCTGTTCCACGTCTCACAAACAAACAAACAAACAAACAAACAAAGAGGTAAAAAGTTGGACCCAGACTCACCCACGTTGGACATTTCGGCGACGCGGGCGTAATACGGACCGTGCAGAAACTCCGGTGGGTTGTCGTTGATGTCCTGGACCTTGACAATGAATTCAGACGGAGGCTCCAGGGGTTTGTTGGTGTCTCTGGCGACGGCCTGAGCGGTGAGCGTGTACTCCGCTTGCTCCTCGCGGTCCAGGGTTTTAGTGGCGTGGATGTTCCCCGTTTTATCGTCGATGACGAAGATGGTGCCCGCTCCTTCCCCTGAGAGGATGTATTTGATGTTGCCGTCGCCCGAGTCCACGTCGGAATGGAGCTGAAGGTGGAGATGAAGTGGGTCAATCAACAGAAAGCTTCACTCGACCCGTGAGAACTGACTTACGTTGGCATCTCAAGGTTCTGACTGAGCCCTGATTGGTTCTGGGATGCCAGGTTATGGCTTACAAGATGCCTGGACATTAACTGGGTAATTAATAGAAAAATTATGTGTTTGCCTGACCCCTTAATGCTCACGGTCAGCCCACAGTGGGCGCCAGTGTCTAACACTAGTGTGCAGAACCCAACACGCTTCCCTGTCTTCCCTTGGCATTGCCCTAAACCCACCAGCCTGATGTGCCAACTGGAAAAACCGAGGTCATTTCGGTTCTTACCCGTCCAACGAGGACTGGATCTGGTCCGGTGTACTCCTCGATGACGAAGAACTGGTTCCACACCCATCCTCGTTTGGAGCGATGGAGGACCTGTCCTTCCTTCCGCCTCTCCCTGTGCCTGTGGGAGCCCAGGTGGCGCCGGTGCCCACGTTCCTGAGGACCCCTGGACGCCGCCGTGATCCACGACGTCGCCATCAGACACAACACGAACACCTGGATTCCTAACACGTCCCGCATCTTCCCTGAACTCTGGGAGACGAGGGAGTCCTGAAGCTCCGAGGACGGCTAACGCTGGGTCGAGCGGAGAACTTGACGTGGATCACTTGGTGCGGCCGAGGATCATGCCAGGCGTCTGTGCTTCCGTCGTCCCTGCGGGACATAAAAGAGAGAAGAGCGTGAGTTCATGCGCTGAGCGTTCGGCATCACGTTCAGAGCGTAATTGACTTTAAACGTAGCGTTTGAGTACGAGCACGTTCGTAGCGGCGTCGCCCGGGCTAATTAAGCGACGGCGGTTGTAAGCCTATTTGCTTTTATTTAATTAGGCATCAGAGCGCCAGCGTTCTCCCTGCTAGGCCGTTTCCCGCCTCGTGCCCTGCACACACATCATCCGCCGTCCCTCGTGGCCCCGGCGGTTCAGAGTTTGAGATCTGTTGTGCGCAGATAGATATCGCCGTGATGCTAATTATAAAAATAAAAGGCCTTCGATGACTAAGCGTCCGCCGCGGTCGCGGGCGGCGACATCGGCGTCGTGTTGTTGGCTGTTTTGAAGCCGGCCACGCTGCGCTACACTAATTAGCCAGCTGAAGTGTTGCGCCGACGCTCTTTCATCACCTTCCGCGCGGATGCCGCGGAGAAGAAAGTAGCCGAGGGAGATTTTGTCATCCGGCGAGGCGCTGATAACCGTCAGCGCGGTGGATCTAACTCGAAATACGATTGAGCGTGTGTTGAGCTGCAAAGCCACCAACTGGAATGAAATATCAGCACTGAGAGAACAGACAAGCTAAACGTTCATGATTTTAATCTGTACCGCCATGTCCGCATCTCAACCTTCAAGTAGCGCCACTGTAGCTACACTCCTGAGAAGAGGGCGTGTCTAAATTCTTAGCTCCCTTAAAATGCTCCTTCTGAGGCGCCTTAATTCTGAGTGATGATCTGACTGAATAACGAGGGAGCGTCCGACGCCTCCTCAGCGCTGAAGATCAATCCCAGCATTCAGTGCGGCACAAAGAACTACAAACATGGCGGACGAATCAATGCGGAGCAACCAACAGAGTTCCATTCAAATGTAAATAAATTCTCATTGATATTTAATCTGTATAAAGGTGTAATTATACAAGTAAATTGGGGCATCAGGGACAGTTTAAGTGTTTTCGGTACGCGGAGGGAGACGTTAGCTGGCGTGCTAGCGTCGGTTTGAACGTCCCGATGCTAACTGTGTTAGCTTAGTAAGCTAAAACCTTAGATGTATAAGTAGAGCGTCTAAATAATCTGATTATGACTCCAGGTCTGATTAGAATCCTCTCTACTGAGGAGCTGATCATGTAGGTAGAGGGAGCACATTTAGGTTTTTCACCATCTACAGTTCATAACATCATGAAAAGATTCATGAAATCGTTTAGGAGGGATAATAAGGTTATTGGATGTAAATATAGGGTGGTGCAGTAGCCCAGTGCTGCTTAGATCTGGGTTCGGACCTGAGTGGTGCCCTCGGGCGGCTATGTTTGGGGTGTTCCTGCCAGGGTGAACCGGACCACAGCAAGTTCAAGCATCAAAAGAAGGAACCGGTAAGACTGCAGCATGATTTTAGGGAGGCGATCCAGCATGGTGTTCCAATAAAATAATAAAACAGCCACCGAAATGAAACCAGAACGATTAATAATATTAATACCACCCCGATCCGGCGTCCACCGGCGCGTCGTGTGTTTTATTCTGACTCTCAGGCACTTCGGCTGGTTCTGCTGGACTTATTTCTTCACTGCTGAGAAATCTAAATCACCACGACCCACCAGCAGCCGAAATAATGAATAAATAAATAAATAAATGAAAAATAATCCCACACACACACACACACACACAAACACTTTAAAGCTAGCGCACGAACCCCATCGCTCGGCTCCGCGGCCGTGACTCACAGCCCGGCGCGACGGGGAACATTAGCAGGCCCGTGTGAGGGGAATGAAAAAGCAGGAAAAGCAAACCAAACCAAACAAATCTCCGGCATGCCAGTCAGAGCCGTAAATATGCTCCAAATAAGGCGCATCGAGCTCCGAGCTCAGGGAAAATAGGCCCTAACTCTTCAGTTCCACCCACCACCACCACCAGGCATCCGCCGCCCACTGCCTCCACTCTGTCAGCATCCATAATGACCGGCTGATAACACTTCATGTGCTTCATGCACCGCGGCTCGGCTGTAAAACTGCCATCAGCGCCGCAGACAGAGACATTTCATGCCCTCATTTTACCTTCCGCCTGAACCGGGCGCCAAAATATCAGCCTGCTGGGCGTGTCTTCCAGGGAGGTACCTGTACGGGCAGGGACGTGAGGGCGTGCAAGACGGATGCAACATTATTAAAGAAAGGTCGCATTTCATTTTCAGACTTTCCGTGTGCATGTTCTCCCCGTGTCCGTGTGGGTTTACTCCAGGTGCTCCGGTTTCCTCCCACAGTCCAAAGACGTGTAAGTGAGGTGAACTGGAGACACGAAATTGTCCATGTTTGATATAACCTTGTGAACTGATGAATCTTGTGTAATGAGTGACTACCGTTCCTGTCATGAATGGAACCAAAATGTAAAACATGACGTTAAAATCATAATAAATAAATAAACAGACTTTCCAGCAGCAAGAAATGTGAAACAGTAAATCACATCAAAATCACGTTGTAAAAAAAATATGAACAGCAGCCCAAACGATAAAGAAATCCACTCTCCTGATTCCACTCTCGCGTGTGAAAGTCGAAACCACACATGTTTTTCTTCTAATAGATTGATGGACATGATCATCGAGGGACCAGGCTGGAAAATTAATAATAATAATAATAATAATAAAAACCCTCACCGACATTCCGGATCATTTTAAGTCCACGCTGCATTCCAAAGTGCAGATAAAAATCCCAAACCAGAACATAAACTCCCTCCTCTCCAAACCAGAGTTCAGCCAGAAGTAAAGTTCACATCCTTCCCCTCTCGATACACCAAGACCTGCATCCAGAGTTTCCTTCTGTATTTGTAAAGCTACAAGCAACTCGCTAGCAGTTACCCCAGAGAACCTGGACCATGATCACGCTACAGGTTTAAAGATTATAAGCCTGTTTATATTATATCACAATAATAAACCACCCTGGTGCTTGATGGTGCTGACCAAAAGGGGAGGAGGGGGGGGGGGGTGTTAGTCACGACTCTTCTCGATCAGGAGTGGAGGTCTAAAGCGGTAGAGGTAAAATATGATCCGGGAATTGGGTACGACTAGCTTGGGAGGGAAATTGGGGAGGGGGGGGGGTGAATAAATTAATGAATAGAAGATGTAGATGTATAGAAGATGGATTTACAGTAGATGGATGAACGTGGACGATGAGTAGATGGATGAATGGATGGATGGTAAGTAAATGGATGAATAGATGTATGAATGATGAGTAGATGGATGAATGAATGGATGGATTGACAGTGAGATGAATGAATAGATGGATGTAAGTACATGGATGTAGATGAATGGATGGATGAATGATGGGTAGATAGATGGATAGGCGATGACTAGATGGATGGTAAGTAGATTAATGAATGAATGGATAGTCGGTCAGTCGGTAAGTAAATGCATGAATGAATGGATGGTGAGTAGATGGATGAATGGATGGATGGACTTAAGTAGATAGATGTGGATGATTGGATGGATGAATGAATAGATGGACGTCTGAAGATGTCCAGGGTGTGTGAGTGTGGGCTCAGGATTCACTGTAATGAACTGAATGAATGAATGAATTAGTGACGAAGTGTTTTTTTTTTTTAATTCTAAACTCTATCAGTTTCCGATAACCCGTCCTCCTCCTCCGCCCCAGCAGCAAGCCCCGGCTGGATTTAGGGGAATCCTAATAACGGTCTGGAATGGGATCGATGCCCGTCCGGCGGCGCGGGAGGGAAACGGTGAAGCTGTCTGGACGGAGGGAGACTGAACGTCAGCTTTTATTTTCTCTCTCTGACAGGAACAGACGGATCTGAATCACGCCTGAGATTTTCCTGCTTCAGAAGCTCAGACGGATAAACGTTTAGATGCACGTCCACACGGGGGGCGCGGCCGGGAGGACATCTGAGCCTCGCTGAGAACGAGGGGGTTCTGATACATCTACTCCTGATAACATCTCTAAAATACAGAGTGGGAGGATGAAGAGGATCAGTACGGGTCTGTAGAAGAAACCAGCGCCCGTGAGGCCAGGACAGAGGGACCGGCGGGTTCAGTTCTATAGAACTATAATTGCAAACATTCCTGAAATATGTTTCACCTCCACCACAAACCAAAAACGCTGAGCTCTTTCCCGGAAAACACGCCAAGCCTAGTGAGAGGCAGAACCGCCGGAGAGAAAACAAACCAGAGAGAGAGAGAGAGAGAGAGACAGAGAGAGAGAGAGAGAGAGAGAGAGACAGAGAGACAGAGACAGAGAGAGAGAGAGAGAGAGAGACAGAGAGAGAGAGAGAGAGAGAGAGAGAGAGAGACAGAGAGAGAGAGCTGGGGGTGAAGAAAAGCAAACAAGAATAAAAGCAAATAAAATAAAAATACAGGAAATAAAAAGAAGAAAATAAAAGTTTTATTTAAATAGATAGACGTGGAAAAAAAAGCAAAAAAAAACAAAAAACAAAGCTGACAAATAATAATAACAATAATTATAATAAACATGATAAAAAGAAGGTAAAGGAGGACGAGGATAACACGGCACAACATGTAAACATGTAAAAACTTAGAAAGAAAGGAAAATAGGATTGTTATAGAGGAAAAAATGAATCAAATAAAATAAAAATAAAAGGAAAAGTGAGCACAAAAATTATTACATTAAATTAATAATAAAATTACTAATAATAAAATTATAAAATAAGATAATAATAAAATAAAATGTAATAACAACATGAATCCCCCCCAAACTAAAAAATGTTTTTGCTCTGAGCAACATGAGGAAAATAATTAAAAATTAATATAAAAGTAATAACAGCTTTTTGCTCATTCTTAAATTAAATCCACAATTCAGACCTGATCTGATCTTTCCTGCTGTAGTTCCGGCCGAGGAGGGAAACAATATCAGTAAACTGTACAGCACAATAAATAATTCATCAATATAATAAATAAATCATCAATATAATAAATAAATAATCAGGCGTGCAGGTGGTGCGGCGGTAAATCACACTAACACACTACTGCTGAGATCCGGGGTTTAAATCCACAGTGATGCTATCAACATGTGCTGGTTAAATGTGTGTGTTTATGTTTAGATGTGTGTGTTTGTGTGTGTGTGTGTATGTGTGTGTTTGTGTGTGTATCTGTGTACGTGTGTAGGTGTGTGTGCAGCTTTTCGTCATGTCATGCTCAGGGTCCCAACACTGTGGTGGTGGCGGGGCTTGAACCGGCAACCTACTGATCACTAGTCTAGCTGAGCTACCACTGTCCTGCATGCTCGCTCAAGCCGTTACTGTGAGGAGCGAGGAGTGTGGGTGCCGCACAGCACGAGGATCCTGGGGACCTGGGTTCAGTCCTCACGTCTGACTGGGTTTCAGGTTCTCTAGGTGGAACCAGACGTTATGGTTTCCTTCCACAGTGATGAACTTTAATGAATGGAGCCTCAGTGATGAAGATCAATACCAGCGTAGGTGAGGACGTCTCAGCTCCGTGTTCCTGACGTGTTCAGTCCGCCGGGGGTCTGTGCTTCTCTCCTGCAGAAGATGGGAGGATAAATCCAGACACTTGCTCTTTACTCTCATTGATTGGCTGACTGCTCGGTTGAGGAAGTGGAGGTTTCTAACAGCGTGAGGAGCTTCACTCAGAGCTCCTACACCCACTTCACGCTGCTCGGCTCTTTGATGGAACAATAAGGTGTGTTGAACCGTTGGCGGACGCCTCCTCCTCACCGCGTGTATTTTTAGTGCTCCTGACATCCAAAACGCTCTCCAGCCGAGCCGAGCTCTCCACTACCTCCCGCTCCTGAAGCTCCATCACCACGTACCAGGACTGGTGAGGTCTGGATACCACAGCACAGCAGATCAAACCTACAGAACCTCGTCTACAGAGGAACGTTTTACAGCGAGCTCTCTGTGTGACCTGAGGAGCTTCTCACACAAGTCTGGAGTGTGTCTGTGTGGGAATTTGTGCTCATGTATGTATCAGTCGAAGTTCCAGTTCATTCCAGACTGTAGTTCTCTAAATTACATAAGCTACACAAACTACATAAACTACTCTAGCTACATTAGCTATATTAGCTATATTACATATTCTACATAAGATACATTAGCTACATTAGCTATATTATATAATCTACATAAGCTACATACTCTACATAAGCTACATTAGCTATATGAACTATTATACATAAAATACATAAGCTATATTAGCTACTGTATATTACATTACCTACATTAGCTATATAAGCTATATTACAGTAAATTCCTGAAGCTATTGCAGTTATTCTGATTTACTGGAAGCTCTAACGACATGACAGAGCCACTAACGCCGATCTGACGTGATATTTGGGTGTGGGTGTGACCGGAGAGTTTATAAACAGTGAAGCTCGGGGTGCAGAACTGAGGGGCGACACGACTCGCCTCTAATTACCCCAATTACATCTAAAACCATCAAACTGTCAGATCAGCTGAACTGGAGGATGAACTGGTTTTCAGGTTGAAAGAGGAACTGAACTGAAGCTTCACTTTGTAGCCCCCGGGAGACGGAACACCCCGGATGATATCTGGTGTATAATAAACGTTGTAGATCTCTTTGTTTTTCTTTAATCTGCTCGGTTTAATCAGGCGGCGCGAGTGTGTGACCATGACGAGTGTGTGTGTGTGTGAGTGTGTGTGTGTGTGTGTGTGGAGCCATTAAAAGCCTAATTATAAAGCACAGAGATTGGGCCGGAGTTCTGCTGATGCTAATATTTCTCATTACTCATCTGCATTCACGTCACCTCGCCGGCAATGCACCCCCCCCGACACCCCTCCGATACCCCTCCAATCCCGGCGCCCCTCCCGGCGCCCCGGCATTAATAATAATAAAGGATCCTTCACCTCAGCAGCACACAGTATTATTAACGCTCTGCCTTAAACTGACAATTTATTTGGAACATTTATTATAATATTTACCGTACTGTACACACACAGATACTCACACACACACACACACACACACACACACACACTCACACACACACTCCGGCTTGGTCAGCCACGACGCCCGCTGTCCCAAAGTCACATTTCTGCTCTAAAATCATGGTGCTAAATTCATCATGCAATAATATCATCAGCAGTGACGTAAAGCACAAGGCTGCTGGACTCTGGAGCAGTAAAAAACCAAAGCCGTTACATTCCCCACACTTAGTGGACGCTTTTATCCTAAGCGACTTACAGCACTGTGACAGTATACTGTCTAAGCAATTGAGGGCCCAACACTGGCAACCTGGCAGTGATGGGGTTTGAACCGGCAACCTTATGATTACTGGACAGTACTTTAACCACTAGGATACAGCTGCTTTAGCAATCAATCATATAAATCAATCATATAAAGGAAACAACATGCTTCTGAGTTTGCAACTTTGCAGCAACAGTTTAGGGAAGGTCCTTTCCTGTTTCAGGATGAGCTAGAAGTGGGACTTGAACCGGCAACCATGAGCGTTCTGTTTTATTAATTGTAAGTCGCTTTGGATAAAAGCGTCCACTAAGTGTCATTAATGTAACAGCTTTGGTTTTTCACTGCTCCAGAGTCCAGCAGCTTTGTCCTTTACATCACTGCGTGATAGTTCAAAGCTCTACCCACTAGGCTCCCACTGTCCCAATTATTACTGCGAGTTAAGGGCCTGGCTCAGGTGGTGGGACTTGAACTGGGGCCTTCCCTAAACTGTTGCTGCAAAGTTGCAAAGCCAGAAGCATGCCGTTACACCTGTTAGCGACTGTTGTAGCTGAAACGTAAATATCTTTGTCCACATCGTGTATTTAATGAGGAACGGTGAGTTAACGATAACGAATGTAATTAAAGTCGCCGAGTTCAAAATGACTAAATGTGAATAAAAGAAAATTTGAAAGTAATTATCAGTGAAATTAGAAAAAAATTTGAATCTGTAGCCCGAGTGTGATTTCAATAGCGTATAGTGATCAAGTCTAATCATGGTTTTATATAAAAGAGAAATATAAATATATAATAATAATTGTATATCCTTGTGGGCTGTTGGTTAGATTGTGCAGCCGCTTCATGCCGCTATTTTTTATTCTTTTCTGGCATTTTTGAACGTCAATAAGGTCGTAATTATGTCTTCAGTCATTACGGTCGTAATCATCGCTCTCCGCAGCGGGCGCACGCGAGAATCCAAAACCGACGGATCAGAAAAAAACACATCTGCGACTTCCCGGCTTTTTCATTCTGCTGGAGTTTGTCTGTAATTAAAATGTACGAGGTTAATAAAACGTCCTTCTGCTTTTGTCTGAACGTTTCTGTCACGCTGCAGGAAGTGACTCCTTCATCCTAACAAAGTGCTGACTGAAGGGCTTCAGACCAAAGATCTCACTCACTCACTCGCTCGGCCCTCCTTCACACCAAATAAAGAAAACAAGAGAGAAAAAGAGACGCATTTCATTTCCTGGAAAACGGAGGAGCCGCGGCGGGTTTCAGACGGCCCCCGTCCCGGAGGAGACGGCTAGCAGGAAACCGCGGCGTCTGGAATCGATTTGAGGCAGAGGGAAAATAAAATGCTTGAGATTCTTACAGTTGGGGGGGACAGAAGACAAACAGACACACACACACACACACACACACTTAAACTTAAAGCTCTTAAGTCGTTCCATGGAAAAGAAAACAGTTCAAAGTTTCACGTTCACGTTTTTTTACGCGCCGGCTGGAAAACTCAGACTCTCAGATCCCGCCCGAGCCGTGATGTGAGATCTAAAACGTCTCCTCGAGTCCCGGCTGCATTTCTGACGGGATTTTCCGTGGTTTCATCAGCGCGCGTGACCGACAGCTCTCATTGTGCGATGATGGAGAAATGAATAGCGCGTTTATGAACGCCGCGCCTCTTCAGCCCCTCGGAGGGAAGCTTCACCTGCAGAATAGTGAGCAGGGATGAAACCCCACAGCACCTCGACAGGCGGGTAACACAAAGGCGCTCGGATGGAAGCGCAGGCTCGTTTTTACACAAATAAAGGGAAGGAAAAAACTATTCATGTCTGACTGACGTGGAAAAGTTGGTGTGTTAGTGGTATAAACCATCCACTTATTCGTTCCCTCGTCCTCAGTAAGGCTTTTAAGCCGGTCAAGGCCGTGGTGGTTCCAAGGGTACAGAAGGAATACAATGTGCAGAGTTCCAGAGAATCATGGTACTCACATTACTGGTACTGTGTACTTCGGTACTTCAGTAATGGTACTCAATGAACCTGTAACTGGTATCTGTTACTTAGAAACTAAAAGCTGGGTTCTTTATTTTCTGGAACTAATCTTTAGTATTGAAACTGGTCTATCTCATACTGGAACCGAAACCTCAGGCGCCAAAACCCTGAACCAGATCCAGAATCTTAGTACCGGAACTGATACTGTAGGTCTACTGGTACCTAAATAAATCTGAAGCTTTAGTACTGGAACTGGTACCTTTAGTAGCTGAACTTTTAATTCATTCATTCACTCACTGTGAGCAGAATGTCTGACACTAAAACTGGAACCATAAGTAAAACAGTACCAGAACTGGAACCTTTGTACTGGATTTTGTATGAAAACAGGAACTTCTGATATCAAAACAGGAACCTTTGTTAAATGTGTGTTTAAATACTGCAAATATTGATTGGAACTAAACCATTAGGTACTAAAAACTGGGAACTTTGGTACCAAAAAAACCACAAAACCTCAAGTACTTTAGTGGTTGAACTGGTTCTGGTACTGGTGCGTTCCACACTCTGATAGACACATATGTGACTGTTGGTACTGGAACGATACTGGATACTGGATCGGTATTGAGAACTGTGATGCTCGGTACTGGAGTGAGAGTTCCAGTATCGTCAGAACCCTCCTGGCATGAGCGCTGCGGCCGGAGGGTCGTATAAATAAATAATCGAGCTGTCCGTCTCTATCATGGCACTTATGATAAAGAATCCGGACGCCCTCACACCCTCTTCTCGGTAAACAGCCTGACCTATACACTGGGCTGGAGTTTCCTGATCAGCTTGAAGCCTCCCTGACGTTTTTTTTTATATCTTATATTTTATAATCAGCGGCTCAGAACGCAGAATTGCAGCAGCGTTCGGTTCCTAATCGAGTGCAGCAGACCAGAAACCGGCGGCTCGGCTGTTGAACAAACACGGGCGGATGACAGCGAGATGATGAGGCGGAGGAGGAACACGCCGGAGAACCGCAAACAGAAGACGCTGAGGGTCAGGGGTCCATTCCGACGCCCCGGGTCCTCTTCTACAGATAATGAAGACTCAAACCCGAGCGGGCCGACTGTCTGAGGACGCTTTTAGCGCCGAGCCGCACTTCAGGTAGGTGGGGAACAACCGCTAATTTTAAAGTCCAATCAGGGAACGGTAAACACATCAGAGCGAGCGGTACAGAGCACAATCCCGCGAGGTACGATGAAGACGCGTCAGCTATAACAGAGCTCCCGTAAACACCACATGAGATTTCAAAACACCTTCTGTACCTCAACACCTTCATTTATCTTCATTTAGACACGCGGCATCGAGCAGACGCTGCTTAAACTGTGATCGAATACATACAATGCAAGCAACTGAGAATTAAGGGCCTTGCTCAGGGGCCCAACACTGCTAACGTGGCAGTAATTGGGTTTGAAACACTGACATTTTCATAAGTGAGCTAACATTGCAAGGTTAGGGTTAGAGAGGATAAGGGTTAGGGTTAGGGTTAGAGAGGGTTAGGGTTAGGGTTAGAGAGGATAAGGGTTAGGGTTAGAGAGGGTTAGGGTTAGAGAGGATAAGGGTTAGGGTTAGAGAGGGTTAGGGTTAGAGAGGATAAGGGTTAGGGTTAGGGTTAGAGAGGGTTAGGGTTAGAGAGGGTTAGGGTTAGAGAGGGTTAGGGTTTGGCCAAAAGTATGTGAACACCTGTCCATACTCTTCTCACACATCCACTGCCCAGTTGCTACTGGGTCTTTCATCAGATCCTTTAATTATCTGAGTGGTTTTGATTGGTCGTGAACTTCACCTACCCCACTGATAGACCTCAGAAAGAGATTTCTAACACACACATTGACAGTCTAATTTTCTAAATTGGCTGACGCACCATTTCTATAGATCAGGGAACTGAGAGAAGCTTTTCTTTACCATCGTTGGTGTAACTTGGAATCACTCTCACTCTGATCGTCTCTGTTTTTTTATTTTTATAATTAAGAGCTAATTTAGACGTTCAGAAAGAAATAATGCTGAAGGTTTTTGTTCGCTCGCTCTGGTTTGCAGGTTTTACGTATCTGAGGCCGGTTTGTACCGCGCGGTTATAGATTCTGCATGAAATATTTAACGGTTCCTTCAGGGACAGACCCGGGAATTATGCACAAGCGAGACGGAACCTTCGGAACATCTTAATTACTCTGTGTGTGCATTTCCATTCCACTGCGCTGGGTTTAAAAATAGGGCCACGCCGCCGAAACAGAAACTTCGCCCTCTCCGGACTTCAACAGTCTGGAGAAATGCAGACGCGGAGAAGGAAGGAACGTAGGAGGAACATAAACGTCTGATTTAAAAAGCAGCAGGACCTGTGGAACCTTCTCAGCCTCCAGCGCGTCAGAAAGTAAACCGAACCAGAAGAGGAATAAAAAAAACTGCAGCGCTAAGCAGCTCTCCAAATGTTTTCAAAGCGCATCGGTGGAAACGATTTGAGCTTCAAATTGAAGTTCAGGCCGGGAGCGGAGAGGTCCTCCGAGGCGCTTAAAAACAGAAGATCGAATCGTCTCGCGCCGGCCGATCGGGCGCGGCTAACACGCGCGGTGCTGACTCCGCCGCTCTCTCCGTCTCCGTTAAAACCGCCGCTGACAGGCAGCGACCAGCAGGGACCCTGTGCACCGACCAAGAACTGCTGATTGGATCTAAACGACTCAAACGGACGACAAAGCGGCGACATAACGGCCCCGAACGGAGGAGAGGAGGCGCGCTCCCGCTCGTTATCAATCTCCTCCGGTCCGGTCCGTGTCATTCATTAGGAATGACTCCGCCCCGTGGGAACGACCTGCCCGTTTGTGAACTACGTCCCGATCTATCATCGACTCTGCAGCGCCGCGCTAATGAGTCACGTCGCCGAGTCAATTAGGGGCGGCTCGCGGCCTATGGGAGTGACTATAGAGGAAATTACCCATCACCCCTCGCCCATACACAACATGATTGGCTGGATTAATAACCACGGCGCATAATGGAGAAGAGCGCGGCCTGTCGGAGCACACGCCGGCCGAATAAACGGAATCCGAAATCCACACAAAGCCGTTAATTATTAACACGGAAAACATTAGAACCGAACAATACGGTCACGTTCCAGAACGTTCCAGTCGCTCAGCTGTGCTGTACTGTGCTGTGCTGTACTGTGCTGTACTGTGCTGTGCTGTACTGTGCTGTACTGTGCTGTGCTGTGCTGTGCTGTACTGTGCTGTACTGTGCTGTGCTGTACGGTGCTGTGCTGTACTGTGCTGTGCTGTGCTGTGCTGTGCTGTGCTGTGCTGTACTGTGCTGTACTGAGCTGTGCTGTGCTGTACTGTGCTGTGCTGTACTGTGCTGTACTGTGCTGTGCTGTGCTGTGCTGTGCTGTACTGTGCTGTGCTGTGCCATGCTGAGCGCTATTTTTTCCGACGCAAGAAAAAACAGAATATTTAGAAGATATTAATGTGACAGGAATCAGAGAACGCGGGGCGATCCTCTCTCTCCGTCGTCCCGGCGTGAGGAGGAATGAGACTGTTAAGCCCGGCGGGAGCTCACATATGTTTCGGCTGTCACCGAGTTTCGATTTCTCCTGGGATTTATGGAGCGTGGTAATCCGGCACAAACCCGCTCTCACGTTCTTCCTTCATTCACGCATGACGTTATTATTCCGTCCCAGCAGCAGCAGCAGCAGCAGCAGGACTTTACACCTGAACAGTGCGGCTCGGACGTAAACGGGGTCGCCGTACGCTCGTTTTCTTCCTTTATTTACGATCGGGCTGCGCTGGGGTCGCGAGTTTTGCGGTGTAAAAAGCTTCTCATGTGAAACACTTAGCACTTTGTTTAAATCGCTGAGTTAAACTAGTTCTAGTTGGTTCTAGCTGGTTGGGTTCACCAGTTTGGCTCATCAGACTGGTTCCATGCATGTTAAACTAGTGCTAGTTGGTTGAGTTCACCAGTTTGGTTAATCAGACTGCTTCTAGTTCATTAGACTTCTTTTAGCTAATTAGGTTCACGATTAGTCTGGTTCCAGTTCATTATACTGGTTCTAGCTGGTTGGATTCACCAGTAAAAGCTGTAAATGTAAATGTAATGTAAGTAAAACCTCTAGAACCAGGAGCCAGCCTGACTGGTGTAAAGCACACCACCACTGGACTCTGCAGCAGTGAAAACATGTTCTGACCCTGGACGCCGGGAAAACGCTGGATTCATGAATGGAGTCGCTGGAGATGAAACGCACCGTCACGTTAATAATTCAGCCGCGTTTAAACCCGAGCTGCTCGGCGTTTATGAGCTAATCACTCCGCCACGGCGGTACAGATCTGCACCCGCTGGCACCCACAGCCAGCCGTCGCTCCCGGCTAAAACGATATTGATCCGCCATCTATGTTTAATCAAAACTCCGGAGAGCGATCGATAGCGCCGGAGGATCAGAAATACATTAATGCCAAATCAAAAACCAGGGGGGGGGGGGGGTTATTTGTGCGGCTTTAGCGACCCTGTTTCAGATGTAGCTACATGCTAGCTTTCTAGCTAACAACAGGTGGCATTTCAAGTAGCATTTTAGCGAAGTGGCTAAAAATTCATTAGACCGATTCTATCTGGTTGGATTCACCAGTTGGGTTGATCAAACTGGTTCCAGTTTATAGGACAGATTCTAGCTGGTTGGGTTTATCAGTTTGGTTCATCAGACTAGCTACTGCATGTTAAACTAGTTCTAGTTGGTTGAATTAACCAGTTTGGCTTGTCAGGCTGGTTCCAGTTCATTAGACACCAGGTTCTAGCTGGTTAGGTTCATCAGTCTGGCTTATCAGACTGGTTCCAGTTCATTATACCAGTTCTAACTGGTTGGATTCACCAGTCTGAATGATCAGACTGGTTCCTGCATGTTAAACTGGTTCTAGCTGATTAAGTTCACCAAACTGGCTGGTCATGCTGGTTCCAGTTCATTATACTGGTTGTAGCTGGTTGGGTTCATCAGTTTGGACCAGTCAGGTTGTCTGGTTCAGTGGTATTAGAGGGGTACTGGACAGGTTGGCTGTTTATGGATTTTATGGAGGCTTTAACTGGTCAGACCCACCTGCCTAACTGGACGGTTCCACCTGGTTTTGTGGGTTCTAGCTGGTTAAGCTGGTCTGGTTGGACGGTTTTAGAGATGGTTTTAGACCATCACAGCTTGGTAGGAGCTGTTCAGGTAGAACAGGTCAGTGGGGTTGGTCATCTAGACCAGCCTGACACTCGCTTGACCAGACTGGGAGACCAGTTCAGACTGGAAACGTCATCAAACCGAGTCGTTTCCGTGGTAACCAGGCATAATAACTGTGTTTCAGCTGCGTGTCTCTAATCTCGGACTGAACGCCGGCCGGCTGGGAGGTTTTGTTCAGCGTGTGACTAGTCTGTTATGCTAACACCGGAGCCCCGCGTTAAGAAGGCAGCGGCGACAAAAACAGGCTCCGCTCGTAAAAAAGAAAGTCGCGTCTGTGACAACCAGACAATAAACGGCGGCTTTTCAGCAGCGGCGTCTGATCTAAACCCATAATCTCCATGTTAAAGCCGGCAGCTAGCGGTTTTGTTAGCGTGTGTGTTGTGCTAACACTAAAGCCTCTGGTTATTCGGCTAATAACGACATTAATCTGCATATGAAGAGCCGCCGCGCTGTAAACGTCTCCCGCTACCAGATTTATTGGGCCTCGGGGTCAGGGTTAAAGGTCAGCGCTCAGAGGGTGGGCTAGCTCACGCTAAGCATCCACGTTTTTACTTCTGCTGACGTCACACTTTCATTTAGTGTTTGTTTTAGCACCGATTTGTCCTGGTCAGGGCCGCTGTGGGTCCATTTCATCGAGTGAAAGGCAGGAAACACCCCGGACAGGTCGCCAGTCCATCACAGGGCAGAAACAGTCGACCTGACTGTGGGAGGAAACCGGCAAGGACATGAGGAGAACATGCAAAACTCCACAAAGAAAGAACCCCGGCTGGGGAATCAAACCCAGAACCTTCTTGCTGCGAGGTGGCAGTGCTAACCACTGTTAACTGATTTAACAGTGCTAGTTGGTTAGGTTCACCAGTTTGGTTGATCAGACTGGTTCCAGTTTATTAGACTGGTTCTAGTAGGTTGGGTTCACCAGTTTGGTTAGTCAAGCTGGTTCCTGCATGTTAAATTAGTTCTAACTGGTTAGGTCCACCAGTTTGGCTAATCAGACTAGTTACAGTTCATTAGACCGGTTCTAGCCAGTTTGAATGATCAGACTGGTTCCTGTTCATTAGACTGGTTCTATCTGGCTGGATTAACCAGTTTGGCTAATCAGACTGGTTCCAGTTCATTGGACACTAGCTTCTATCTGGCTGGGTTAACCAGTTTGGCTAATCAGACTGGTTCTAGTTTATTAGACCGGTTCTAGCCAGTTTGGATGATCAGACTGGTTCTAGTTTATTAGACCGGTTCTAGCCAGTTTGGATGATCAGTCTGGTTCTAGTTTATTAGACCGGTTCTAGCCAGTTTGGATGATCAGACTGGTTCCAGTTCTTGCTGGGAGGCGACAGTGCTACCCACTGTACCACTGTGTCATGGTGACACTCAGGTAGACACTCATGCGGCTGTTTGAGTCTCAGTGCTGATTATAAAAGATGAAGCAGCGTGCGGTTCAATCCAGACACACACACACACACACACACACACACACACACACACACCCCGACTCGCATGCCAGCGCACCATCCGATGCCCATGAAAGGTCAGGGTTCCGGACGCACCGAGCGACCACAGTGACGTACCGGCGCTGGGTTTTGGGCGCGGATGCCAGAAGGTCGTCTCACAGTCCGTCCAGCATCTCAGAGCAGTATTAATGACGGCGGGGGCGCGGCCGCTGGTGCTGGAGCCGCCGGTGCATTTCCTGCGGGCGCAGGACGGGACAGATGGGCCTTCATGAGCGATGAGGGCATGTCGGGGAAATGAAGTGCCCGGTCGATCCCGCGCAGAACGGCACGATGTGAGATTAATAGCTGCCATTCAGCGGGTTACAGCGTTAGAATGAGACGCTGCTCCGGCCGCGGGGGGTCAGCACATCGTCGGGATGTAAATATGGGATTTGAACATGTGACCATCTCAAATACATTTCAGTATTTACTCAAGGGCCCAACAGTGGCTGGCTGGCAGTGGCAGGGCTTGAACCAACAAGCTTCTGAGTAATACCTAAACCGCTAGGCTAAAAGTGCCAGTTAGAAACCATGAAACAAAATGATGAGTTTATTTAGCGATCGTGTGACTCCAACAGTTTAACTACATTACCCACAATGCTGTTCGGCTTCTCTCTGATAGCCACGGCCCTTATTCCTTTAATTCACGTCGTCACGTCTCTACATCCTCACAACCTCACAACCACACGTCCTCCTTACAACATGCAAAACTCCACACAGAAAGAACCCTAGCTGCTTGGCCTGGGAATCGAACCCAGGACCTTCTTGCTGTGAGGCAACAGTGCTACTCACCGTTAACTGGCTTAACAGTGCTAGCCGGTTAGGTTCACCAGTTTGATTAGGCTGGTTCCAGTTCACACAGTTCATACATCTGCTCGTCGTCACATCCTCACAACCTCACACACGTCCTTACATCCTTAAATTCTTACATCCTCATGTCCTTATATCTTTTCGTCCTCACAACCTCACGTCATCACATCCTCGTGTCCCCACGTCCCCCACCAGCACCCAACAACCACACAAACAACAAACCACTACAGTGAACCATCAGGCGGTGTTTGTACCTGGCTGAGTGGAGTTGTTTCTGTTCCCGGGTGAAACGGTTCCTTTATTGCTCGTTCGGTATGAAAGAGAAACGCTGATCAGATTCGGTCCTGATGCTGCGCTGCATCCAGCTCGGCTGTAAACACACAGAAACACACGACAGGATTGAGATTATTGATACGTCTGATCCATGACGTCTGGATCTATACCGTCTACGTTTACTTGTAGGAGACGAGCACGTCAGCGCAGCCCTGGATTGATAAGAAATCCTCATACTGGCATATTTTGGGTCAGTGAGAGGAGACCAGAACTCCTACAGCCGCCTGCTGAGCCACCAATCTCTGGTAGAAATGTTGAGTTTAGTATGTTCTCCAAGTGTCATCTTTCTTTTCACATGACTGAATTGAATGTAGGAGTGAATGGACGTTGATAACGATAACGAACCTCTTATTGGCATTAAAAGCCACATTGTTTAAAGATGGCACGAGCAGACTCCCTTATGTGATAATATCTTTTATTACGCACGTCATGCCCGGCATTCATCACGTCGTGCCGCCCGTGATGAGCAGCAGAGTCTATAAATACGCCCCGCGTGCCACTTCGCCGTGAGTGTTTGTATGGGTTCGGAGGCGCGAGTGTGGGAAGGGAACGTGCCACGCTGCTCCTCATCATCATCTATTGAGCTCCGTACTGCCAGCTGCACGAACGCCAGCTCTTCAGACGCGAGGACGCTAATTAACAGGCCCGACAGAGCGCGCCATCCTCGCAATTAGCGCGGATCGGGTATCGTGGCACCGCCAGGCGTGGAAAGATGGGGTTCCCGTAAACACTGGAGTTCAGACGAGGGGAACAGAAGCAGGCAGGTGAGGCTATATTTAGGAACGACGTGCCGGGAGGAAACGCTCGCCTTGCATCCTGTCTGAAGTGTAGCGGGAAGATGCTCAGACCTGAAGAAACCGCTACGCGTGAGCCACCTGCCGAGAAGTGCTGATTTCATTAGTTGGGCATCGGGTTACGTCCCGCTGAACTGAAGTGAATCCTGAAGTGTGTTTGTATCGACTGCGAGCAGCAGGTACGACGGCATCAGTCAGTATCAGACTTTACCAGCCCTTAAAAGCTCGTTATTTACGGTAGACTCAAATCAGAGACCTCACGCCCTCCTGGTGCTGTCGACCTGTGGGCGAACCGGCCGGGTGTCCAAACTGGCACGATTGGCTGTGCCTGAAAGCTGGAGGTGCAAACAGTGACCTCTGCTGTCTGGTCAAAGCAACTGCACCAGTGGTGGGTATTTATCAGTGAGAATCCGCCACTGGCAGGGGAAAAGAAGCAGCCGGTGACTGCGGGAGTCTCAGAGGGGCACAGGGATGGTACATGAGGCAAGAACAATGCCCCCACGCCCCCCCCTAAAAAAAACTTCTGGTTGCAGAAGTTCATCGATGTTCCTAATACCAGCTATGAAAAGTGTGCCCTACTTTAAGTTTTAAGGCACTGGATGCCACCCTTTAAAGTTTACACCCTATTCCACAAACCAAAGATCTCTCCTGAGGCTCCTTCACCAGCCTCAGAATTACCGGCTCAGCGTGACTACATATTTCCACCGAGGTGTCCCACAGGGCTCGGTGCTCTTCCCTAAGTCAAACTGATCAAACCGAGATCCGCAGAGGGTCGCAGCCCAGCGGAGATTTGTGTTTTTTGAAATGCCGAGCTCCGCGGTGCAGTGGCCTTTCCAGACGGGAGTCCAACAACTCACCTCATGGAGGGATTATTTTACTCCTGCTCCTCCGCTGGTGTCTCAATTCTCTCCTATCTGTGTTTTACAAGCGCAATTTCAGAATCGCCGGCTCAGCGTGGCAGTTTCTGTTCTACCTGGAGGGGTAATTGTATCTACTGGTGTCCCACAGGGCTCAGTGCTAGATTCGCTTCTCTTTGCTCTCCAAACCGGTTCTTTTCTATCTGACACGACTGTGAGGAAAAGTGCATCCAATCTGGAGCTGTAATTGCACCCCAGTTATGTTGTTTCCCCAATTAAGACCCGCAGAGACGGGGTCTCACGGAGAGCAGAACCGCGTATGGAGTCACGCACTACTAGCAGCAATGAGGAACCTGTTTGACCAACCCTGTCTGTGTGGGCGCTCACAGGTCGATAGCACAGCCGAGACTCAAACTCAAGGTCTCAGCAGTGGTCGGAACACTCACACAGTCCCACTCAACATTTTTAGACGAAATAAGCACAAATTTCCATACACACATGTACCTGATGCAGAACTCTAAGCAGGAGCGGCTGTTGTTCCAGCCGAATAGTTGCCCCCTCCGACACGTGGGCAGCAGCCGTATGCATTTTGTCACCCACACCAGACGAGATCAGCCGTGGATCAGCTCTGTGTATGGAGAGACACACCCTGATCTGCACTCTCTCCCTGTCTCTGTGCAGGCACCATCAATCAGCCAGCAGAGGTCGTAGTGCATCAGTTATGAGACAGTCCCTATCCGGCTCAATGCCCCGCCCCTATATGAACAACAGGCCAAACCGGATGGCAGAGCTGAGACTCGATACAATGCATTAGAGAGTCCAGCTCTGGTGTGCCAGCGTGTGTTTTTACCGGCACGTCCGAATACTTTTGACACCCAGTTGATCTCGAACCCTAATCCTGCTAGAAGAGAACGTCACCCAATTCAGCATTAATTACTCTAAGAACGCGGTCTGATCTCAATCCGAGTCAACACACACCGATGTACCCGTGCAGCTCTGATCTGTAGATCCTGATAGAACCCAGACTCGAACCCTGGAGCTTTAATTTCAGTTTCTCTCTCACTCTAAGCTCTGAGATGTCACAGTTCTGTGTGTTCTGGTTTAACATATCCACAGTTATAATGGAAATATAAGAAGAAGAGAAAAGCATTTCTTTCTTTATTCGGCGGTGGAAGGTAGCTATTACCGCTCTGCTTTAGTCATATATTGACTTTTCTTTTCTGTCCTCTCGTCACGCTGCACGTCTCTAATAGCCGCATTTGCATTTAAATTCTCCTCTCCTCTGTAGAACGCCTCGCCGCGCTGTATGAATATAATCTCTCTTTTTTTTTGCTCGGCGATGTTTCAGGGCTGAAAATCATTGATATTCCGTTCGGATTGCTTTCAAAAGCTCGTAATTGGACGGCGGCGCTAAATTATGGAAAATCCGTTCGGTTTAGAGACCCGGGGAGAGAAAAAACATCTGATGGTGTCTTCTGTCTTCTGGAAAACACACGACCGTCATGGAAAGCTTCACTGCTGCTACTGTTATTACAAGGTATGGTCAAAAGTATTCGGACGCCTGACCGTGAGCGACCTATGTGTGATCTTTACACCTGGAACAGCAGCCACCCTTCTGAGAAGCTGCTCACAAGGCTTTGGAGTGTGTCTGTGTATGTGTGTGGGAATTTGTGCTCCGGTTAGAATCTTCATGTCTTCATGAACAGAGCTCGCTCATGCTGGGACAGGAAAGGACCTTCCCTAAACTGTTGCTGCATGTAATTTCCTTCATATGATTGATTAATTCCACCTTTAAGCAACTGTTTAATAACACTTCTGTACTATTAGGACGAGCTATAGCCTAGTGGTTAAGGTACTGGACTATTAATCAGAAGGTCGCTGGTTCGAGCCTCACAACTGCCAGGTTGCTGCTGTTGGGCCCTTGAGCAAGGCCCTTAACCCTCAATTGCTCAGACTGTATACTGTAACTGTAATGTACGTCGCTATGGATATGGATATTCCGCTAGCACACCAGCGCCGAGATTCTGAACTCCTCGGTTCGAAACTCGGCTGGGCACCATCTAGCGGGCATAATTGGCAGTGCCTGCAGCAGACACGTCTTTGCTAGGGTTAGGGCGGGATGACCGGGTTATGTGGGTGGGGTCTTTAAACGCTGTGTAAGCACCCTGATTGACAGATAGAGGTGCCTGTGCAGTTTGCATGGGTGTAAAAGGGTTCCGCTAAAGGCTGAGCCCGGGTCGGGGGGGGCGTGAGCAGCAATATACCCACCTCGACTGCAATCAGGGATCCACCAGCAGGGGGAGACAGATTGACTACGATAAACTGGGAGAAAAACGCACAAATAAAATAAAAGAGGGGTGATTCATTTGTACGTTCAAGTCAATCACTTAGGAGTCGATTCATTTGAATCACTGAATGGATTTTCCAATCGTTAACCTCAATCACTTCACCCTTTGTGTTCCTGACAGCGCAGGAGCGACGTCCTCGGCTGAAGAATGACCGCCGGCGTGTGTTTTCTCGAGTGAGGTGTGAAGCGAGCGAGTAATGAGTCTCTGGAAGCTCCCCGGCTGGAGGAGATTATAGATCCGGCAGGTAGGAGCGGAGGCGGTGCTGCATGTTGGCGTAATCGCCTCGGGTGGGTTGAACAGGTACGATATTTTAGCAGAGCAGCGTAGGAGAGCTTTTCCCTCCTGGAGTGGAGACCTGCTGCTGCTGCCAGTGAATACGGTGTTGAATATGAATTCAGCTCAGATCAGAGACGCACGTAAGTCGCACACACAGCGGACTCGTTTCAAATGACTCGTAAACAACGAAAGTCAGCAACATTAATTATGTGTGACAATAATATATATATATATATATATGATCCAACATCATTCTGATCGTGTCATTTTCTGCTCTCTAATAATAATAATAATAATAATAATAATAATAATAACGCTCCGGCCGTCTTAACCCACAACACACACAATGTGTAAATGTTCCAGCTTCCAGCGTAGTGATGAAGCGTCGCTCCCTACTTAAAATGCTGGAATACCCTACGTAGTGCACGACACAGGAACAACCGGGGTGAATGGAACGCTCCTACAGAATCGGTGCTGATGGTTGAAAGACGCTTTCTGAACCAATCAGAGCTTCTGATTGTAATTGTTAGTAAGAAATGCTGTTATTTGCATTTATTCAGTTTGCGTCACACAGATGACGTGGTAATGAAACGCTCGATCGGCTTTCTAACCACTTCCTGTTTTACTTCACGACCGGGAAAAGTTTGGAGGTTTTTAATTATAAGCACATTTACAAAATAACGGATTCTGTACCTAATGGGACGCACGCTTATAAATGTAATAGCATCTGGAAGAACAGAAGCTAAGGTAAGCAGCGGTGTGCCGTGATTTATCGAGCGCTTTTGTTCTGTAATGAAAACAAAACGTATCAGTTGAAGCTTTTAACTGGAACCTTCTTGTTACAGAAATTACATTCATTTACAATAATGATGAAATACACTCGCTAACCTGTTGTTGTTTTTATCTGAACTTACAGATTATTTCTTCATTTCTACGCTACATTTCCAATATGTAGATATAGTCCAATGTAGATTATAAAGACTCGTGACTCGACTCGGACTCGTATTTTGTGACTTGTGAACATCTCTGGCTCAGATGGACGTCCTTCATTCATCCATAAAGAGTCGCTCACTTTATCTCGCCCTTGTTTTGAAGGACAGGACTCGTCGATGGTCCAGACTGAAGTTCTCTCTTCTAAAGCGATCCGTGGGGGTTTTTATTCGCCCGGATTCTCCCTGATTAGAGACGCTCTCGCCACTCAGCCGCTTTCTAATAAGATTTTCTTCTCCGGCTGAATATTTAATTCTGGCTCTGCACTTTCCCAAATCTGTCTGCAGAAATTAAAAGAACTTCCTAACGAGCTGTGTGAAGATTAAGATCGGGTTATATCGCTCTCCCTGCTGGCTCTTTTCTTTCCATTCTGGATAACAGAGGTCCCTGCTGATAAAATATATATATATATATATATATATATATTATATTATTAAAAAGCAATAACTGCGTGTAGACGTTGGGCCAGTGATAGCTTGGTGGTTAAGGTACTGGACTAGTAAGCAGAAGGTTGCCGGTTCAAGCCCCACCACCACCAAGTTGCCACTGTTGGGTCCCTGAGCAAGGCCCTTAACCCTCAATTGCTCATCGTGTTCAGCTCATTGTGTAAGTCGCTTTGGATCAAAGCGTCTGCTAAATGCTGAAAATGTAAATGTAAATGTAGACGTGCTGATAGAGCGTAGAGTATTCAGACAGCTTGTTTTTCTGAGAAGCCTCTCACAAGACTTGTGTTCCGATTCATAATTGAGTTTATAGGAGCACAGTTTATAGAGCCTTCCCTAAACTGATTTATCACACCTGTTAGTGGTTGCAGTGGCTGGAGCACATTAATTCAAAAATTGGTGTGTCCCAATACATCATGAATATTAACACGTCTTTGTACTGGGCCAAGCCGTGCTGTCACCCAGTCAGGCTACATCTGGGAAGGGCATGGCCATGTCGCACAGCAACTCCGAGGATTTATTTTCCATAAGAATTCCACTAGCACACCAGCACCGAGTTTCTGAACTCCTCGGTTCGAAACTGGGTGTTACCACCGGTCCGCAGGGCGCCATCTGGCGGGCATAATTGGCAGTGCCAGCAGCAGATCTGCAGGGTGGGGGCCGGACTATGTGTGGGTGGGATCTTCATACGCTGTGTAAGGACCCTGATTGATGGAAGAGACGCCTGTGCAGAATGAGGAGGACCGTGCACGTGTGGGAAGAGGCGAGTACAGCGACGTTCTCTCCTCAGATGCAATCTGGTATCTCTCAGCAGCGGAAGACAAAATTGAGTCGCTAAATCAGGAGGAAAATGAGGAGAAAATGCATAAAAATAAAGAATCTGCGCACCCTGTGCCGCTCCCAGAGCGTATCACTAACCACGTCGACTCGTGCCTTTGAGAAAGTTCGACTTCAATAGCCGGCGCGAACGCCCTCCTTAATTAGCATGCGCGATATCATCCGGCGCTCGGTGAAGAAAACATCAGCTCAAACAGATACGCCATCTCTGCCCGGCTAACGATAAGCCGGCGCTATTTTTCCTCCCTTTGTCTGGCTGCCGTCTGAAAAGTGACTCATATTACCCCGCCTGCCTGTTTATTTATTTATTTTTATTTACTCGTCTGATTCTTTATTTACTCCCTTTCTGAGAGCCGAGGGGCGCGAGCGGGCGCTCATCTAGATAAGAGGAAGCGAGAGCCGCGTGCTTGGTGACAGCCTCCAATGAATATCAAGTGACGCCAGGGACGAAGGAAGGAAAAAAACCCTCCGTTAGTCGCTTTCTCCGTTTAAACAGCCGTTATTTCCCGGCGGGTGTGTCAGAGGTGAGGCGACGCGGGACCCCGACACTCGCCAAATTAAAAGCAGCTCCGTCCCGTACGGTGAATATTAAACGCCGCGTCTGCGGATTCGTCCCGGTGAGAGCTGGCACCGTCGGAACAATAAGAATAAATCGATAGGTTTGAATCATGGATAAATAAAACGCCACCCGGGTTTATTTACACCTACACGACCCGTTTGGAGGGCGGCGGCAGCGGGTTTGCTGATTAAAGCAATACGATCTATAACCTTCAGGTCACGCCGACCCAGAGCTGCTCTCACCTCTATAGATGGAAACAGACGCCCGGGCATTTTAATCCAAGGGTCAGCTTTCTCTGACGCCCTCTGTGCCCTGTTATGTTGTCATGAGGGCACCTACAATTACTGACTGTAGTCCATCTGTTTCTCTACATGCTTTGTTACCCCCTTTCACCCTGTTCTTCAATGGTCAGGACCCCCACAGGATTTTAATGTTGGTTTTAATGTTATGGCTGATGAGACACACCACCCGTCTACAGTTAAAGTGAAAGGTGCTGGCTAAAGGACAATCCAGAATCAACGTATCCTTCCAGCTAATCGAGCGCCGGTGGGCCACATACATCATGACTGGTGACTCACACACACCCACACACACACACACACACACACACACACACTCAGTGCAGGGTGATGTGGAGAACGTAGCAGCTCACTGTATGCTTCATGGGTAACGAGTAAAGGTGTCAGTTTTCAGGAGTACGACTCCATCAGGGTTGATTAGTTTCGCTTTGCTGGATCCACAGAGGAATGAGATCCCCCTCGACACCCACACCCCCCCACACACACACACCCCACATACACACACCGTTCAGACCATCACTGCTCAACCAAACCTCATGTAGTCCTTCCTCCTTTCATCCTCACACTCATCCCTGCAATTACTGGATAAAAGCAATGGATGGATGGATGGTTGGTTAGATGAATAGATGGATGGATGGATGGATGGTTGGTTAGATGAATAGATGGATGGATGGATGGATGGTTGGTTAGATGAATAGATGGATGGATGGATGGATGGATGGTTGGTTAGATGAATAGATGGATGGATGGATGGATGGTTGGTTAGATGAATAGATGGATGGATGGTTGGTTAGATGAATAGATGGAGGGATGGTTGGTTAGATGAATAGATGGATGGATGGATGGATGGATGGTTAGTTGAATGGATGGATGGATGGATGGATAAATGGTTGGTTAGTTAAATGGATGGATGGATGGTATACAGGTGGATAGTTGGTGGAATGATGGAATAACCGAACTGATGAATGGTTCATCAGATGGATGGATGGATGGATGGATGAAACTGGCCCTGATGAAACTGGCGGTTGGTTAGATGGTTGGTTGGTTAAATGGATAATTGAATGAATGGATGGATGGATGATTAGATAGATGTTGAGATCATTATACAGGTGGATTGTTGGTTGTATGGAAATATTGATGAATTGATGAATGGTTGATGAGGTACGTGGTTGGTTGGTTATCTGGTTGGATTGATGAATGCTTGGATGGTTGATGAGATAGATCAGTTGGTTGTGTGGATGTAAACCTGAACTGTTGAGTAAATGGATAGTTAGTTGGGGTAACATACACTGAATCTCCAAAAGTTTGTGGCCACCACTTCTAATGATTGGTTTAGGTGTTTTAGCCACACCCATTGCTAGCAGGTATATAAAATCTGATCTATAAATGAATCATATGGTTCCAATTCTTTGGTAACAGTTTGGTGAACCACCATCATGGCTCCCCTGTGCACTAATGCTCTGTTTTGACTGAATGAGCACACATTCCGACAGACACACTCCAAAACCTTGTGGAACGCCTCCTGTACAGCACGTTAATGTTCATGGTTGTGGTCGAGGTTGAGCTCCGGTGGGCCGGTCGTGTTCTGTGTTCTGAACCGTTGCTAGATGATGGATGAAGGATGGACAGTATGAAGGACGTCTCTGGTCAGTCAGACAGGCGTTTATATTTGAGAGGAGATGAATGATGTCACACTGATGTCCTCTGAACGCTGAAGCCCTGAATATGTATGAGATGAGAGAAGATGCTGATGGAGACGAACAGTCAGGAGGGAGTAAAACAGCATGTCCTGAGGGCCTCCTTTCATCATCCTGGGGGCCCACGTTTACACAGAGAGAGCCTGAGGACCTACATCTGCATTCTGAACCTCCTGCAGCATGTGTGAGGGATTACAAACATGGTCTGATACACCGTCTGTAACCTGCATCCATCTACTCATCCATCTATCTAGTCATCCATCCACTCATCAACTAATACATCCATAGATCCATCCAGCCATCCATATCATCTATCTGTCTATTCATCCATCATTATAGATCCATCCACAGATTCATCCATTCATCCATTTATCCGTAAATCCATCTATTCATCATTATAGATTCATCCATCCATCCATTTATCCATCCACTGGTCCAACAGATCTATCCATAGATTCATCCATCCATCAATCTGTAAACCCATCCATCCATCCTTCCATCCATAGATTCATCCATCCATCCATTAATCTGTAAACCCTTCCATCCATTCTTCCATCCATCCATAGATTGATCCATCCATTATTATAGATCCATTCATAGACTGATCCATCCATCTATCCGTAAACCCATCCATCCATATCATCCACCCTTTATTATAGATCCATGACTGATGCATCCATCCATCCATCCATCCATCCAGGCCACATCTGGGTTCATAGAACAGTTGACTGCTCCACTGTGGACAGTGTGTGATGAGGATGGACCGGCTCCTCTCTCGGGGGTGACCTCTATCTAATCTGGAATAAAGAGAAGCCGATAAGACGTGTTGAATCCATAATGCACACGCCAGAGTAATCAGACTGGAGCAGCTCAGCACCGACCCCCCCCCCCCCCCTCCTCCCATTCCAGGACAATACACACACACACACACACACACACACACTCACAGCCAATTATCCTAAACACAGGGCTCGTTTCTATCTCAGGTTTTTAGATCTTTGCTTTGTACCTTCTGGATTTACAGACATAAAGCTCTGTGTTCTGCCCCGACCCTGGACGATGAGGATTTTAAATGACCCGTCCGGCCCGGTTTGGCGTCGGGGTGGAGATGGAGACGCACTTCAAACGGTTAATACCGCGGCTTTTGTCGCCCCTCACCCCCACAACACCCCTCCACTTCAGACCGTAATTGAAAAGCCAAGCTGATGGAGCGAATGGTGACGACACCCGCTGCATAGGGATGAATTTCAAAAGGGATGAACTTTCTCCTCTCTCTTAGTCTCTCTCACTTTTCTCTCTTTCATTCTTGCTCTCTATCTCTCTCACTCTTTTAGTCTCTCTCTTACAATCTCTCTCTAAGTCTCTTTCTCACCTTTTCTCTTTCTCTTACTCTCACTTTTTCTGTCTCTCCCTCTCATTTACTCTCTCATTCTCTCTGTGACTCTCTCATTTTTCTCTATCTCTCTCACTTTCTCTCTCACTCTATCCCCTCTCTTACTGTCCCTTTCATTTCTCTCTTTCACTCTCTCACTTTTGCTCTCTCTATCCCCCTCACTCTCTCTCTCTCACTTTTTCTTTCTCTCACACTCTCACTTTCACTCTTTCTCACTCTCGCTCTCTCTATACCCCCTCTCTCGCTCTCAGTCTCACACACACACTCTCTCAGTCTCTTTCTCAGGCTCTCACTTTCTCCATCACTCACACACTCTCGCTCTCTCTCTCGTCATCTGGCTCTAGGCTTCGTTTCATCCAAATCTTTTGCAAATGTAAGATGTTACGAAATTCAGAAAAGCTGAACGAAAGTCGTGCCTTTTGGAAAAGACGCCCCTGCTGCCCGGGAACGTACCGATAATCAGTTACACAATATATCACCGTGAAGATATCGTAGCCCTACCTCTCCAGAATCATTCGACTGAACGGGCACAAATTCCCATACACAGACACACTTCACAGTCTTGTGAAAAGATCAAACAGAGTTCAGGTGTCCAGATACTTTTGGCCATATAAAGAATTCTCAGTTATGTTGAGGTCAGGAATTCAGAAGCTTTCTGACGTGTGATTTAAATCACTGTGTCCAAAATCCAGTCGTTCATTTTTATTCATCTGTTCTGCTAAAAACGATTCACACACACACACACACACACACACACACACACACACGCCGGTACTGATGCGGTTCTGAAGATCTCAGCAACACTGAAACTCTGAAAGTCCTTGAGAGAAAAAGCCAGTCAGCATTCCGATTCGTTTTTTTGCTTCTTTGCTTTTTTTATGACGGTACGTGTCCATCCGTCTGCTCCGACCTGCTGAGACTGAAACCTGAGGGGGTGCAACTCCAGACCTCGTTCAAGGACTCGGGTTCGACAGTCCGAGTCACAAATCTTCACCAGCTGCGTGTTTATGTGTGTGTGTGTGTGTGTGTGTGTGTGTGTGAGGATCAGACAAGCCAACAGCTCTGCTTTTAAATTCTGGAGAGGACTGACCAGGTCAGAAAGCTTTCATGTGTGTTACCTCTGATATTCAGTACCGCCGCATTACAGTCCGGACACGTAAAAGTGCACGGAAAGAAAGGAAGGAAGGAAGGAAGGAAGGAAGGAAGGAAAATAAATAAACGGGCACAAATTCCCATACACAGACACACTGAGAAGATCACCTAGACGTCGCTCTATTGTAATATCATTGGTTTTTGAAACGGGGCGTCCGACAAGCTTGCGGTCCGGCGTCCGAATACTTTTGGCTGTATAATGTATCAGCGTATCAGTCTGGTACTTTAAAGAACCACAGTAAGAGCCATTATCTTTAAATATGGGAGTGCAGTGACAGCAAAGCAGACTAGACAAAACTAGGTATATATATATATATATACTGTATATACTGTATATATATACTTTAACCCATGGAGAACAGGGGTCACCTTGGAGAACAGCTTAGTAATTATTATGTCTGCCGTAGCGAGATAAAGGAGAGCGTAAGGTCATCTGTCTGCGAAAGCTAAAGCCGAGGCAGGATTGGATTAAGCAGCAGGGCAGCTGATCCTGAATCCTGTTATCATTCTCAGACAAAATTCCAGCTTGAAACCAGTAGAGAAGCCGAAAACCAGCAGGGGTTCCAGTTCAAAGCGGAAACGTGGACGCGAAGATGAAATCATCAGACGTGACGTGTATATCAATCACCCAAAATCTAGAGAGGTGAAATAATAATACTACAATTTAATATCTAATAAAATCCATGATAGTCAACTTGAAATTCCACACACACACACACACACACACACACACACACACACACCGTCTCCTTTTCCTACATTAATGGGGGTCACAGATGCTAAAACGTCCCTCGCTGACACAAACACAGACTGACAGGGTTTCCTAAACAAAATGGGCCACGGTTTTCCCCTCCTACGCTCCGTTTACCGCTTTCGCTACACCGCTCGCGAAAGACGAGCCCCAGATACTCTTTGGGAGCTAAACTGCGCCCGTTTTGGGGGTTTGTGAATCCGTCATTGTGGGGGCCTGATAAAGAGATTAGGACGGACTGAAAGGAGGCAGGACGGCGTCTCCTCGCATCCGAGCGGCCGGCCTGAAAGAGCCATTGTGCCGCGGCTACACATCCTGCCTTCCCAGAGCACTCCAGCAGCCAAAACAGCGAATTCCTGTGTCACACAAAACCCCCCTTGTTCTCGGCCCCGAAGGTTTATCGGCCTCATTTACAAACGCTTGCCTTTGTGACCCAAAGCGCTTCCCATTAGCGGCGACGAGGAGCAGAACTAAACACATTATTCCCCTCCTTCTTTTCGCTCCCGTTCCACGATTTTAAACTCAAAAGAGGAGCGACACACAAAAACTTTAAAAGAGATCAATCCGGGTAAACGCTCTCTTCCCCAAAATGTAAATCGTCCGATGGAAACCATGTGCTCCTCTTCTTTCTCATCACTTTCTTTTCTTTCTTTCGTCCCCCCCCCCTCCTCCCCGTTTTGTCCTGGCTAGCGTCTGAATACGTGAATATGTTGAATGAAATACCAGATGTTCCAGTTCGAATGCAAACGAACGTTTCCTACGTTCTCCACCTTTATGAGGTTTTTATTATCCCGTCATTGATTCATTGGTTTTTCACATTTGCAAAGATTCCAAAGATTTTCCACGTGCAGCTTAACTAATATAATAATATAATAATATAATCATGATAAAGAATCAGTGATTTGCATTTCTATTCGGGTTAAACGAACCTCATGGTGACGGTCTCACAGCTTCTCACAGCTTCACTCAGCTGCTTCTCTAAAGTAACCATGTCAGTTAGTTCAGCTTTATAATTCACACCAGATTCTCAGCCAGTGGAGATCTGTGGTGTGAGATGAGATGAGTGATATGATGGTAAGAACCCAAGTTTCCACCCCAGTACCTGGATCCATCAGTTTTAAGAAGCATGCTGGATTAAAGTGGGATTTCATACACTCAGACACATGGATTGGATGGATGGATAGATGATGAATGGATGGATGGATGGATAGATGTACAGATAGATGGGTGGATGGATGGATGGATGTACAGATAGATGGATGGATGGATTAATGTACAGATAGATGGATGGACAGATAGATGTACAGATAGATGGATGGATGGATGGATGGATAGATGTACAGATAGCTGTACAGATAGATGGATGGGTAGATGGATGGATGGATGGATGAATGTACAGATAGATGGATGGATGGATGTACAGATAGATGTACAGATAGATGGATGGATGGATGAATGTACAGATAGATGGATGGATGGATGGATGGATGAATGTACAGATAGATGGATGGATGGATGGATGGATGGATGGATGTACAGATACTGTAGATGGATGGATGGATGGATGGATGAATGTACAGATAGATGGATGGATGGATGGATGGATGGACAGATAGATGTACAGATAGACGGATGGATGGATTGATGGATGGATAAATAATATAATTAATTCTAAAACATAATCTTTTAATAATATGTTGTTATTAATATATAGTCAAAATAATAAAAGAATAAAATAATTTAATTTATATTAATTTATTATATATTATATATTAAAGTATAATTAAAATATGTAAACTAATATATTTATAAAGAAAGAACATTTAAATAAAATAAAAACTTTTAATTAATATATTCACAAATATATGGTACAAATATATTGAATTATTATATATTACATATTACAAAATATTAATATATATTTATATTTTGTAATATATACATATATGAATATTTAAACAACACAATATTGTTTTTATATATTTTTAATAACTACATTTATACTGAATGTTAAATGAAGCATAATTATTTACAATATATTACAGAAATATATCATAATAAACATTTACAAATTAAGTTAAATTAATATCTTCAATAATATTTGTCATTTATTTTAAAAGCTACATCTGCTGCATTGTAAATATAATATAAAATTTTAATAGTTTAAACATTCTGTACGGTTACCAGTACGGTTTTCAGTAAAAAAACCCCAACATATTTTGTCACATTATTTTAAGGTCAGCGCTGAGCTACGAGATTTGAACCCTCCTCATGCAGTAAATCTCTCCGCGCCCCACTCTAGGTACTCGGGTCAGAGCCCTTCTTAAGTGACTGATCCAGCAGGAAATTGAACCAATTCTCTTTCCACACTCATCTGTTCCACATATCCACTCCAAATCCCCCCAAACACCCCACACACCCCTCACCCGCCCCCCTGCACTCGTTCTGTTAGAGCCAGGTCAAGCTGTTTTGGCTTGCAGACCCCCTCGCCCCCTCGCCACCACTCTCAGGCCTGGTTGTAATTAGCTGCTTGGTATTCAGTGTTGACAAAGCTGCCGCACTAAAGGCCGCCATTGTGCCCGGCCTTTCCAAACCAACGCCCATCAGATAGTCAGCAAAATGGAACACAGCCGATTCTTTACGCTCTATTGTATGTGCTGGAGGATTATACCGCCATGAATATATTAGTCGCGCCATCGATACACAGACTGACCACTCGAACCTTCAACAATCTGGTCTGACTGCTGGTGTTTTGTGTAGGGTGTACTGAACGAACGTAAACAGATCACATCACGACCCCGCAAGGACACGGGGCTTTATTACTGCTATTGTTTTATTTCCTTTTATTTTTATTTATTTAATTATTGTTTACAAGCTACGGAAAGTTTCTAACCTGAAGAAACTGAATGGTTCAAGTTAGTTAGTCAAATAAATGACAGGATTAGAGAAGAATTTGTGGCATTCTTGGTAAAAAATGGGCAAAAAGGGTATAATTAATTTGTTTGATATCTCTAATTAGAAAAATAGATTTTAAAAAATTATATATAAATTATATATAATATAAATTAAATTATATTAAATTATTATATTATATAATATTCTATAATGTAAATTAATTATATGATATTATAATATTAATATTAGTATATTAAATTATATATAATATATTCTATAATATACATTATAAATGATATTATTATATTAAATTTTATTATATAATATTATATAATATTGTATTATTTAATATAAATTAAATTAGATTATATTATTACATTAATTATATTATATATAAATTATATATGAAGTGTAAATAAATAAATAAAAATAGAAATAATATAAAAGGATTGATCATATGATCATCCACATGTTTCTGTGATACTTGGGTATAAATATGAGGTGACACTGATGCAAAATTTTCTTGTTTTGTTTATTTTATTTACAATACATTTACATTGACGATGTATGTGCATTTCGCTGCTGCTTATATTCCAAGTACCTGAATACAGTGCTAGAAAGTGAGCATTAGGGCCTTGATCAGGGGCCCAACTAGGGCTCCACAAAGTCAAATGTATAGGAAAAGGTCATTCATTCTGGTGCAATACGCTCACTGTATCATAGCGCACCCTCAAAATCAGTCAGAATCAGCCTGCAAACGAGCGTACCGTCATCAATCTGTATAAGAACCTTTGATTATTATTATTATTATTATTATAAGGTTTTATTTATTTCTTTTCATTTAAATCTTATGAACAGTGGAACTGAACCCTGACACCCTGTAGGTGAGGGACGAGCGCGGACCGAATGCAGGAGTCCGAGTTCCTGGACGAAGAAGAATGGCTGGTTCCTGCTGCCGGCCTGACATTTACACACCCTGTTCGTAAAGGAGAGTCGATGAAGCTCTCGACCCGGCCTTCATTACACACCCAGCAGACGTCCTCCGTCATGAATAATTAAGAGCGAAAGCATGCCGAAGGACGTCCAGACCGGCTGGACGGTGGAGACACAGAGTCGAGTCTCTGCTCACCGTGTGGTCCGTGTATACGGTATACGTTTCTTATGCCGCTGCGTCACTTGATTACAGCGCTAAAAAAACACGATTAGATGCAAGTCAGGCGATAACAGGAGCGTCTCGGAGCAGATAAACACCGAGCATCTGGCGGAGCGATCATCCGTCATTTTTTTCCCCCTTTCATTTGGGTAATTTCACAGGTTGCTGAAGCAACATGCAAACATTCGGGGAGAGAAGCTACGCCGTGATCGGCTTCGTCTGCCAACACCATCAACAACGTGCAGAAACAACCGGCGCCGACGTGTCACTTCAATTAAAAATGTGTTTTGATTTGTGTTCTATGTATCGCCCATCGTTTAAGATTTAACGTGCGGCGACTTGACGAAATGTTTTCGGATTTTAACGTCTGATTAAAGAAATTAAAAATCCAAACGTACGATTTTATTCAGTCCTATAAAACAATCAAATGTTTGAGGGGCAAAACCCTCAACAATCCCCCCCCTCGGAGTATTCGTACCCCTGTACGTCCAGCTTCAATCTTACCCAGCGCGTTACCCTGTGTCTCGCCACGTTTGTTCACGTTCGACACCTGTAGAAAGGATTCGCGGATCAGCTCCTGAGACGTGGCCTCTCTTTGTGAGGTCTATCGGTATGGTCGAGATGGCTGATCACAGTTCAATCATTAACAGATATGAGAACAACTCAAACATGAAACAACAGTAAAAAATAAAACACCACTTGATCATAAATTAAAAAAGTGGGTATCAGCAAGTCCACTGTGAAGTATGGTGGTGGTAGTATCAATGTCTTATGAAGGTTCTTTTCAGCAGCAGGGACTAGCGCACTTCTCAGGATTATGATTACCTCAAAGAAAATGTTCCTCGGTCAGGGTCGGGGTCTGCAGCCGTAGAGGAGATACCACTGGGGAATTGGATATGACTAGATCAGGAGGTTAAAAAGCCTTATACACGAGAACAAAGCTGTAAATTATTTTGTAAATGCCGAGTCGATGGATCAGGTCCTACAGGACCACGAGGACCTCAGTTAGGATTGTTCACGTCTCTGTGTACCAGCAGCTGCTTAGGGAGGGCACAAATCCTCTCAGTCCTCTTAATTAGTCCCACAGGAGTCCTCAGAACCTGACAGATTCACTCAGGAGGCCGGGCGGAGAGATGAATCATTATTTTCTTACAGGAGCGGGTGAAACGATCCGTTTGCGGTTAAGCAGCTCAGAGAAACAGATTCTGTGTTTTGGGGTTTGGTTCTGGATCCCATCAGCTGTTTACCGCAGTAAACTTTCATCTCACTGCTTTATTAATATCAATTCTTTATTAATCCCCACCCCGGTGCCTCTGACACGTGCACAGCCGCCGATCACTTCTTTTCACCTGCCAGGAGAGCCACTCTCTCAACTGGCCAGCAGAGGTCGCACTTGGACTATCGACAGGGATCCCTGTTCCAGCCATCGTCCCTCCGCCTACAGACACAGCCCATCGTGTGTCCGTCTAAGCACCCGACCGACTGATAGCTCCAGATCTCAGCACCGGTGGGCTTAAGTCTTAATGATAATAAATATGCTACTATACAACCAGATCAAAATATAACTACAGCTACAGTCGTAAAACTGAGCTAAACGGTGCCCTGTTACCCCTGAGTGCATTAAAACATCACAGTAAGAACCTGATCAAATGTTAAGCCTATTTCTAAAACTTACATTTTATGAATTATTTGGATATCTTGCTTTGTCTCAGTGTGCTTTCAATCTGTGGAACTTTATTAGATGGTTAAGGATGTAAACATTTGATACTATTTGTACTATTTTGTACTTTTTTATATATTAAAAGCAAAAAATAAATACTTAATCTGCACATTTGTACTTTTTATATTTATTAAATGCAAAAATATATATAAAATATTTAAATTGCATGTTTGTATTTTTTTATATATTAAATTAAATATTAATACATTTTTATATTAAAAAAATGAAAATGAAAATTGCATGTTTGTATTTTTATATATTAAAAGCATAAAATAAATATTTTAAATGAATGTTTTGGTATTTTTTATTTAGTAAATGCTAAGAACATAAATGTAAACAGCACCTTTGTATTTTTTTTTTATTAAATGCAAAAAATAAATATTTAAACTGCACATTTGTACTATTTAATATGTAAAAAATATATATATAAACATTTAAACTGTGCATGTGTACTATTTTATACATGAAATGCACAAATAAAACTTTAAATTGCACATTTAATAAATAAACATTTAAACTGCTTGAATATTTTATGGGTTCCTTTTTACTGTCGAAAAGTTTCTAACACAGAACGACTCTGAAGTTGTGGCAACCTGAGAGTCATGTGTGGAACTGATGGGATTAGTTTACATCCCACTGGGACCTCGGGGGTCCCTGAGCCTGAAAAGTACACCGTTCGGAATGGTTTGCATGTGTGAGCTCCTACCGGGTCAATCACAAAGCAAACGAGTGTTCCGAACAGCCCGGGGTCACGTGACCGGCCCTCCTGATGGGATTAAACGTCTGGAGAAACCTGGAGGGGACTGAAACACTGACCCTACTGTTCTGAACAGCACTGCATACGGTGCCTCGACCGGCCAGCAGGGGTCACACTTGCAGTTTTTTCTCCCGGACGCCCCTCCTGACCGAACCCCCCCATCAGAATGCACTGATTCGTGTCCCCACAACGACTAGGTTCACGTACCACCATGCACCCACTGTATTTATGACCCCAGCCCGGGATTCGAACCCCCCGGAACTCTTAGAAATCAAACGTTAAGCCTATTTCTGTTCAGGTTGTTTACGAATGAAGTTCGAGAGATGCTGCTGGTGTTGATGAAAGTTCCAAACACACGAGATTCCGTCATGTGGCTTCAATCTGTGGAACCTCGTTAGCTGACAAAGCAAATCTGAACATTAGATTAAATTAAAACGCTGGACGAAACGGCAGGACGAAAAGAAGGTTACACGAGGATTCAGAACTAGAGAAACATGCACTATATGACCAAAAGTATTGGGACGCCCCTTCTAATTATCGAATTCATGTGTTTCAGGCACAACAGCTGCCTGGGTGTGATAAATCAATTATATAAAGGAAATTATATGCTTCTGACTGCAGCAACAGTTTAGGGAAGGTCCTTAACTGTTCCAGCATGCCCTATAAAGACCTCAGTCCCACTCAATACAAACGCTGTCATGTTCTGCCCGAACAGGCACAAATTCCCACACACAGACACACTCCAAAATCTTGCGAGAAGCTTCCTCAGACAAGCGGCTGTTCTTCCAGCAAGCTCATGCTCAGGTGTCCAAATACTTTTGGCCGTATAAAGCGAATGTTTTTGGGAATTTGAAGCACATGAATACCCTGTTTGATGTGGTAGTTTTGGTGGTATTGATGCCCCCTGTCTCGTGGTTTTACCAGAGATTCGCTGCCAGAAAATGGGGGGTAGGGAGGGTCGGAACAACAAGAGGAACCAAAATGTGCCAATGTAAGACTTCCGTATTTGGTAAAACAATAGAATTTAAAATAAAATATAAAATATTAAATATTAACATTATAGATAATTTTTCAGGGATAATAGGGATTAAAAGTGCTGGATTTGGGGGATTTGGTGCAGGAGAGTGTTTTCGGGTTCACAAAGAGCCTCATATATGACGTTAGGATTCATTTTTTGAATTCATTTTTTGGCAGTGCCACAAACGTTCCACGAATCATTTTTCATAAGTGTCTCAGGGTGCGGGTGAATTTGCAGGAGGTTTTGGTGCTCCAGACGTCCCTCTTTTATCGGTTTTACCGCTGCCAGCCGTCGTGAGTTAGACACACCAGGCAGGTGGGAAGAAAACGCAGCATTAGCGCGCGGTTGCGGCGTGTTTGGGTGGATATTGCGGCGGGAGAAGCCGGCAATTAGCTTTATTGCAGATTAACAGAGGGAGTAATGGAGCGTTTCATCGGGGATCAACGTGCCCTCGTCCTGCCGCCCCCTCGCCCGCTCCGCGCCGAATCTAAAAGCCCCCACCGGCGCGGCGGCTTCGGCTGGAACTCGTTAAGTAACGTCCTACAGGTGAGCAATAAACACGCCGTCTGTCCGCAACGTTCGGCTACATGTAAACGGCGCATTTAATGAGCAACCACCGCACAGCCACACACAGAGTGGCCAAAAGTATGTGGACATGTTTACATGTATGACACTTTCCTCCCAGTTTAGACGTAGCCAGTTCCTCTTCCTCTGCTGGAGACCCCGATGGTGCATGAGGAGGGTATATTCTCCTGACACGCCCTCCGTCCTCCTTATTCACCCGTACTTTGGTGGAGGTCAGTCTCGCGCACGGAGAGTCACGCGTTGATCTCCACGTTCTTCCACTTCTGTACAGGCACCTACTAACCAGGGTCCTTACACAGCCTCGAAGACAGACTAGGGGACGATTCTGACTGCTGCAGGCACTAGGGGGCGCCCAGTAGGCCGGAGGCAGAGCTGACATTCGAACTCTGAGAGAGGAACTCCTGTACAGAACCCTGACTTTGGGATGCACTGGAACGCCAGCCAGGTCTTTTAATCCAACCTTACACTCTGTATTCTCATTTCCACAGACACCCGAAAATCTTCAAAGCCCTCTTTGAAGTGTGGAGGGGTTCAGCTTCACATTAAAGCCCCGGCTTCTGTGTGTGGGAACATATAGCGTATATTTAATGGTACAGTGTAGGTCTGCAGAGGAGCAGCGTATGTTTTTATCATCTGTAGCTGGTATTATTTTAGGGAACAGAAACCATGGTGATATGGTGACCCTTCTTTGTGGCGCACCTTATTGTACATCCTACAGCACATCATTAGGCCAGCCAGCGCGAGAGGAGACGGCGGAAAAGGACTCGGAGAGCAAGAATAAAACCAATAAAAGCACAATATGATCCAATTATTCCAGTCTAGTCGGGTCTTTTAATTCTGATCCGCTTCAGACGAATGGTGATCAAAACCTGCACTGTACCGTACAGAAGTACCACGACGCTCCTTATAATGACATTCAAACACAACCGTCGCTAACAGCTCTGATAAATCAGTTAAATAAAGTAAATGACATGCTTCTGACTTTGCAGCAACAGTTTAGGGAGGGCCCTTTTCTGTTCCAGCATGACTACTGACTGTAGTCCATCTGTTTCTCTACATGCTTTGTTACCCCCTTTCATGCTGTTCTTCAATGGTCAGGACCCCCACAGGACCCCCACAGAGCAGGTATTATTTAGGTGGTGGATGATTCTCAGCACTGCAGTGACACTGACATGGTGGTGGTGTGTTAGTGTGTGTGTAGTGGATCAGACACAGCAGCGCTGCTGGAGCTTTTAAACACCGTGTCCACTCACTGTCCACTCTAGTAGACACTCCTACCTAGTCGGTCCACCTTGTAGATGTAAAGTCAGAGACGATCGCTCATCTATTGCTGCTGTTTGAGTCGCTCATCTTCTAGACCTTTATCAGTGGACACAGGACGCTGCCCACGGGGCGCTGTTGGTTGGATATTTTTGGTTGGTGGACTATTCTCAGTCCAGCAGTGACAGTGAGGTGTTTAAAAACTCCAGCAGCGCTGCTGTGTCTGATCCACTCATACCAGCACAACACACACTAACACACCACCACCATGTCAGTGTCACTGCAGTGCTGAGAATCATCCACCACCTAAATAATACCTGCTCTGTGGTGGTCCTGACCATTGAAGAACAGCATGAAAGGGGGTAAAAAGTATACAGAGAAACAGATGGACTACAGTCAGTAATTGTAGAACTACAAAGTGCTTCTATATGGTAAGTGGAGCTGATAACATGGACAGTGAGTGTGGTTTTAATGTTATGGCTGATCAGTGTACATTCTGCGCTCATTTTGCTGCTGAGACGTTTTATCAATTTCTCAAATGAATAATTCCAGGCACTGATGTAAACCAGACAGCACCGGCATGAATCAGCTCGTACCTTTGATTTTATAGTGAAAGGGGAAATAAATACGTCTCAGACAGCACAGATACACGGCTGCGTATTTATTTAATGCTTTTGATGCTCACATACGTATTTATGTATGAATTTCAACAGCAGACTAGTCCACATTAAATACAGTCCAGTGCACGTTTAAGCCCTCCAAACCCAACCAGGTACCGCTTCACCGTCCTGCTTCAGGCCAGTATGAAGCAAATCTATATGATAATTCAGACTTAACATTCCGAGGACGGACAGAACGCCGCGTGCTGATTTAAACGCGGGACGTTTCTGCATGAAAGGACCTTTTCAAAATCTGCCGGAGGTTAAAAGACAGAAATCAGCCGTGAGCTCGGCTCGGTATATCACGCCGTCATAGCCGGAGCCCCGCTTGCTCTTTATTTGCTGATCTACAGAGCGCTCGGTGTGTTAACGAAACACTCTGGATGAGATTACCCAGACCAGCCATTTCATACGTCCTCCCAGTGCTGAGGAAAGAACAGACAGTGAGAGAGCATCGATCTGAAAACAAACAGGAGTCCAGCGGGACAGCGGCGGATTTACTGCTGAGGGTTCGAACACGTTAATTCTGATGCGCTGGACAACAAGCTCCACATAACCGAATCACCAAGCATCTACAGAAAAGCAATAAAAACGATCCACGTTTGCATTGTGTCTCTTTTAATGATTATTTTAGTGATTGTACGTGAACGCGATCACGTTCAGTCAGGCGCAGTGATTTACAGCTTTCATTAAATCTCTGACCAGATCTACGTAATAATGCTGGTTATAGGAAATCTACAGTATATTCACCTGCCAGCCAATCAGAGACTAGATTTTTATGAGCCACGGAGTAAAAATATAACAGAATAAAATGTATTCACATAATTTTATATATTTATTTAAAATTAGGATTGAAATTTGAGCGTATGCTGGAATATAAAATTTTGTCAGGTTGAGGTACGTAAAGAACTACATAAGATCTACATAAGAACTACGTAGGAACTATGTACAAACTACATAAGAACTAAATAAGCACTACATAAGAACTATGTAAGAACAACACAAGAACTGGGTAGGAACTAGATAAGAAATAAATAAGAACTACATAGGAACTACAAAGGAAATACAAACAAACTACATAAGAACTACGTAGGAACTAGATAGGAACTACATAAGAACTTTGTAAGAACTACATAAGAACTGAATTACAACTACATAAGAACTACATAAAAATACATAAGCACTACGAAGGAACTACATAGGAACTACATAAAAACTACGGAGGAACTACATAAGAACTACAAAGGAACTACGTACAAACTACTTAGGAACTATGTACAAACTACATAAGAACAACATAAGAACTAAATGAGCACTACATAAGAACTAAATGAGCACTACATAAGAACTATGTAAGAATAACATAAGAAATAAGTCGGAACTACATAACCACTACCTAGGAACTACATAAGAACGAATGCTTGGCAGGACACCGCTAACATTTGTCTCATCTAATACCAACAATGTTCCTGTGGAATATGTTTAGATTTGAATTAGCATTATGTCCCCCCCCCCCCCCCCGCTTTCAGTAAGCATGCCGGTAGATGGATTTGCTTTGAAATACATAAATTATAAGTGGACAATAATAATAATAATAATAATAATATCTGTATATTACTGATAGTGTATATATACAACAATTTATATTATTGCGCCCACATTTTTATATAATATATATTATATATATATATAAGTAAATGTAAATGATGTATTTTGGCCCGCTGTGCCCCCTACAAACTTGGTCAAAGGTCACAATGACTCTTCTCGTACCTGATGAGAGCTGGTGAACGTTGGCGCTGACTAAAATCCGCACCTCATGGTAAACACGACCAAATTAAAAGCCCCATCAATTTCAACTCAGTTAATTGTGCCTGTCGAGACCGGGCGAGCGGCGGCACAGTGCCACACTCCCACATGGCGATTAGCGCCTGCGCGTACGTTCAGAGCGTCGCGATAAAGGACGGCTTTGAATAAACGGAGCCGCGACTCTCGGCTCGGTGTCAAGTGCATTATTAATAATTCCTCTGAGGGAAATTAAAGCATTAAATCCCGTCGATCTCTCTCCTCCCACTCGCACGGAGCTAAACCCGCCGCGCCGCCTGAGTGACACCAGCATCAGTCTGAAGAACCCATCCAGGAAAGCCTGGGAAAAGATGCAGGAATGTGATCAGATTTGAGAGACGCACTTAAACTCTCTTAACAATTCCCAAGCAGACAGAGCGAGTCGGTGTTATTAATCTGCACCAGGAAAAAGAAAATAAAGCTCAGTACGCTCATTAGAAAAAATATCTCAGCTATGAAGAATCCACTCTGGGTTTGGAGTAGATATTTATAGAGTAATATAGTCGGATGATGCATTTATACCACCGCAACCTGGTGCAACAGAAGACAGAAGAGACAAAAAAGCCTAAATATAACCGCATTACACCACGGTCTGCTGTTTAAACACAGGAACTTACGCCTGACTGTCTCTGAAGCAGCTATTTTTAACCATTAAACAGCATCTGGGTGCAAAAATAACTAGTTTAGTGTGTTTTATTAATTATTTTTCACATTTAGGGAAACACCATCGCTCATTATAAACTCCAGGAAATGTTGGAATCAGGCAGGCGTCCTTAATCTTACGTGGACTATGTAAAGCAGGAGAGGCGACTATTTACATGCAGGGTGGATGTAAAGCTCGCTTGACTGTGGACAGTGTAGCGTATGGAGTATGTTTACGTATGGAAGGACACATAGCGGTATTCTTGTGCACATATTCCTGTCAGGTGCATGTTCATTACAAGCGAGTGTAACCAGCAGGAGTCGCTGTTGCACAGTAGAGTTGCAACTCTTGGGCTCCTGAGCGAGGCTCCTAACCATCAATCACTTGCGTTGTATTCGTGCACGGATGCTTTTGGATCAAAACAACACACAACACTTGCATACAGGTGTAATAAATCACTCATATAAACAAAATTACATGCTTCTAATTTTGCAGCAACACTTTAGGGAAGGCCCTTTCCTGTTCCAGCATGAGCACGAGCTCTATAAAGGCAAAACTAAGAAACTCCAGCAGCCTGTTCAGAACCCTCAACTCAACAGCTTTTTTTGATTGAACCGGTGCAAGTTCCCACAGACATACTTCCAAGTCTTGTGAGAAGCCTCTTAGATTATTATAGCTGACAAGGTATCATAGACGTCGGTCAGTTTTTTTAAAACAAGGTGCCAGGCAAGCTCAGGATATGGCGTCTAAATACTTTTGATCATAAGTGTATTTGATATAGGGCTGGGCGGTATGACCTAACATTTGTATCACTGTATTTTTTAGGATTCTGAAGGTTCACGGTAAATCACGGTATGTTTTATTTTCTATGATTGGGATTTTTATAAGTCTGTGGCTGATTTTACTGTCATAAGTACATAGAATATTAAAATTTTATATTTTTGCATGTATATAATGAAGGTTTTGATACTGTAAGCTTTGCTTGGCCCCACAAAATGACATGATGGAATCAGGACACGTTAAACAGGTGCAATAAATATTTATTAATTTATATTGTTTATTTAAAATTTAAGTATTGTACAATTATCCTCAGCTCTCCTTTTAACAAATAGAACGATGGTTTGGTGGTATTTCAACAATCCATACAGTGTGAGGAATCAAAGACAGACACTAATATGAAAATTTTTAAATTTAAACACGTCCAGACCTTAAAGCACTCAGAGAGGAGCTGTTTAGATTAGATTAGATTAGATTCAACGTTATTGTCATTGTGCAGAGTACAAGAACAGAGCCAACGGAATGCAGTAGCATCTAACCAGACGTGCAAGATAGAGATTATTTACATATAATACAGTTAAAGTGCAGAAGTGACCAGATAAGTAAAAAAGAAGAGACATGTATAAAGAACAGTAAACAGATAATGATTGTCCAGTGTATAGACTAGTATATAATTACAAAGTTATGAAGGGTGACTACAGTGGCTAAATGAATGAGAATAAATAGAGTATATACAGTAAGTATAGCAGATAATATATATAACAATATATACATTATTGTTGTGCTGGTGTGATTAGTGCAGTAGTGCTTTGTGCAAATTTGCGAATACTGATGATGTGTACACAGACGAGACGAAAGATGAATCCGTTTTTACGTATAATATTAATGAAGTCGTGTTCGTGGTTGGAAGATTGATGAATCTGGGATATTCCGGTGTTCCAGATCACATGAAAACAATGTAAACAATGTAGGAACGACGATCCAGTCTGAATAATAAACAGCATCCAAAAATGGGTTTATTTTGGGGGCAGTTTTGACTTTTTGGGCAGTCTGGTGGTGTAAACTAGTCACCAACGAATAACCAGACACCCAAAAAAAAAAAAACATAAGGAATGAGCCGTGTTTACTGGGAACGATGGAGTCGACGTGGCACGGCGGAGCACGAGGCCCGGCCTGCATGGGCGCCTCATTTTTTCTCTCCTCCCCGAACGCCGAGCCGAGGTGGGAACCGACACCGGGGGTAACACGAGCCACTGCTGGGGAAGATGTTAATCCTGACAGAGTGTCACAGCCAGGCGCAGAGGCCGAGTCTCTGTCAGATTGAATTCTGTGTCCCCCAGGGGGTTGTGGGTAACGGCGCCGGTGGCCCTGTAGCGCAGGTGGAGAACTCAGAAGAGCAACAGCACCCTCTACCGAACCTCAAGGTCCAGGTTTCTATATGTGTGTGTGTGTGTGTGTGTGTGTGTGTGTGTGTGTGTGTGTGTGTTCAGTGCTCCTTTAGGGCCGGACTGGTTCATATTATTGCATTTAAGAACTTATAAGACGTCAAAAGAACTAAAAAGAACTTAAAAAGTCCGAAAAGAAACTGTGTTAAAACATAATTTATGTTCATGTTATGTCTATAAAATTGATCTGATATATATTTTTAAGATATAAAAGCACTACTTGGTCAGAACACCTCAGCAACACGTTTATTATTCAGCATAAACTCGATGCTATCTATGTACATCTTATTTACATTCACATTTTTAATACAGAAATACTTTCGTGCTAATTATTATTATTATTATTATTATTATTATTATTAATAATAATATATAAAATAAATTATGGTGAGCATCCTTTTCAGTTTCAGTGTGACTCAAGATTAACTCAAGATTAATATATAAACACATGCTTTGATCAGTGTGGTGTAGACAAACTAAGTGGACGGCTAGTGCCCAGACTTATATATATTTTTTTTTTAACTAAATGAGCAAAGGTTCCCACAGATAAACTCCAAAATCATGTGAAAAGCTCTCCCAGAGAGGAGGCTGTGAAAGTAAGGAGGGAATTAACGCCAACGTTTTGGAATTAGATGCCCAACCAGCTTACTAGGCCGTATAATGTGTCTCGCTTCAGGCAAACCTGGACACCCGAAGCCTGGACCAGCCTAAACGTATAGAAAACTGTCCAGTCTTCATTTTCCTTTTTCATTCTAATGCTTCACTTCTCTCACTTACTCTCTCACAGTCTACATGGTTTTTTTTTGTTTTTTTTTAGCACATTTCTATTTTTGGATTATTAAAAAAATAGGTACACTAGATGCCAGACGGATCTGTTTGCAGATGGATCGTCTCTCTCTCTCCACAAATCTCATGCTAAATATTTTTTTGTATTACAGTACGACGTTGCATGCATTTATAATCCTGAAGGTTTACGCTTTATAATCCTCGATGCCACAGAAATGTATCAGCATGTGAAAGCTGGTTGTATCAGATCTGCATGTAAATCAGAAAATCCCACAATGTGCTGCTACAAACACCACATTTGCATGAATGCACCCTCTTAACATTCATTATCCCGTATTAAAGCAGTTTATTTGTCTTTGATGGCTCATTTTTGGTTACTTTTGCACTGATTTTGCATTGAGGCCACTTTGTTAAGAAAATCTAATTCACGTTTCAGGTTAAATGTGCAAATCATCTGCATTCAAACAGCAGTGAAACAGCTCACAATCTAAACTACATTGAAAACCATGACCTGGCATTTTTGACACCCTAAATGTGATGTTTCAACCACAAGCATGCATGCACAAAGCTCAACGGCCTATGCACGGCAATCCTTGATGCCACGCAGCTCTAATTGCAGGAGAAAACTTACATCCTAGACTTTCAAAAGCATGCCAACTTGTGTTGCTGTGCAATCTCCACTGAAGCCCTAACATGAACAGTGTCTTCCATCATAGAATACAACAATCTGACATCACAAATAACAAACAATAAACAGTTTAGCATTAGAAACTGACCACACTAATGCAGGGGATCATGTTACAGCCTTTGTGTCTTTGATGGCTCGTTTTGTGTTTGTTTTTCCATCGACTGTGCATTGATGCCACTTTCAGCATCTCCCACTGAGATGAAATTTGAATGTTGCTTCAGGATATGTGTGCAAATGTTATTTGTGCACTTGCCATTTATACTAATGAGGAGAATTATAAAGCTTCATGACCTTAAATTACCAACTGCATGTGTCTTAAATGGCTCGTTTCTTGGGGTGCTGTGTACCTTAATTGTTCACACAGATGCCAGTCAGGTAAAAGCACACGTAATACGCGTTTCATCAGCTTTAAAGCACAAAACCAACACTGCTTTTCAACCTACTGCACCCTACATCTGGCATTACAAATACCCAACTTGCATAAAGCTGGAAACACTTATATACCCAGAGTACAAACTTGCACAGCAACCGATGTAACATATTCGATTTGCAAACCGTATAAGCACAAGATGAATCTGCAAATAAAACTCAGGGTATCAGGACGTGTCTTCCAGCCCTTACATTCTACATTTCATACAGAAATAAATACATAAATCCAAGAACATCCAACTTGCATAAAACCGTTCATGGATCATTCATGGATGGCACTGCACCCTAGAAAGAGTAGAACACTTTCTATTATGTAGTCTGTGTGCATACAATACGATGCCACTTCAAAATGCATGAAATGTGAACCAGTCTGCGTGTATCCAAACACTGAAACCTCCAGCCTGCACCCTACAGCTGGCACAGAACAACTGCCCATATTATTATTTCTCATTATATAATCCAGTTTGTAGAAGGTACGAGGATTGTGACGGTCACTTGGTCACTTCGCCTGTGCATTGGTGCCACTTTAGGATGCATAAAATGGAATGGCTCTGCTTCTAATCTGCAAGCCATTTGGAATTCTGGAGAGAAATTGATGCAAGTGCAGAAGTGAGCACTGGTACTAATGGAAAAGTCAGAGCAAGACGCATCAGGCGCACCAGCTCCGCAACCCGTGCGCAATAACGCATGTATGAACACGGATTATAATAAATAATCGCATTTTTATATAATGTCATGACACACGAGCATCACATGTATTTTGTGAACTGGTGGAGATCGAGGCTTGAGCGTTTCATCTCCGTTTCGTGTCCACTTTCACCCCCAGATTTCGCTCTCACACATTTTAAAAAACGACAAACGTGCGTAAAAAAGCGGAGAGTAAAAAAAGCCAAAATTCTTACCTGTGCGCGGTGATTTGGGGGTTCTGATGGAAAATACGAGGTCCACTCGGCTAAGGGAGCCTCATCACAGCGACATCCAGCAGTCCAGACTCCACATAGACACATACAGACGCACGGGGAAGCGCGCACACACACGCACACACACACACACGCCACTGTGCGCGCACGCCGTCCTTCCGATGCCCGCGTCCGAACCCAAAACACACACTCAGAACTCCGTAGCGGTGCCAGACCCGGGCCAAACAGTGATAAAAGCAAGAGTGATGGAGGAACGATCCAGGAGGAGAGTAGGGAGTCCGGGGTGGGTGATAGCAGGGGGGATGAAGCGCAGCTCCTCGGATCTTCTTCCTCCTCCGAGCGCAGCGCAATGCAAACTGCAGCAGCACCCGCACACACACGCGCGCTACCGACACGCAGAGGGAGGAGTGTGTGTGTGTGTGTGTGTGTGTGCTCCCTCATTTACTTTCTCATTCCAGCACCCATTATTTATTGCAGCTCCTCTGAGACACAGAATAGTCTCGTTTTCTCTGTCTCACTTCAGACGACTTTCTCCGTCTCTCTCTCTCTCTCTCTCATTCCTTCTCAATCAATTCTCATTCTCTCTCATTCACACAGTCGTGCTTTTGCGTAACGTCTCCTTAATTTCATTCTCCATCGATCTCCTCGTGTCTCCTTCTTTCTCACTGTGTTCTCTTTGTTTTTCTTTTCACACCTAATCGGTTTCAGACTTTCTCTCTCATTCTCTCCAACCATCTCTCAAGAAATCCGTTTCTTCTTCGTGCATCTTGCTCATTCTTTTCATTTCTTTTTCTCATTCTGTCTCTCCATCCATCTCATTCCTTCTCAGTGTCTGTCACTGACTGGGTCGGCCTTTCGCTTAATGTGTCTCGCAGAGATGTCTCTTAAATTTTCATTCTACAGTAGATCTCCATTTGTCTCATTCGGTCTCAGTGTTTCCTGCTTATTCTTGCAGGATTTGTTTCCTAAATTTCAGCCTGTTTCTCTCTCAATCTCTCGATTTGTCTCAGTCCTTATTAATGTTTCTCTTTTGCTGTCTCTCCAGCTGCCAAATTCTTTCTAAATGTCTCTCGTTCTCTCGATCTGTCCTATCAGTTGCTTAAATGTCCGTCAAATACGGACGTTCTCGAGCTCCACCGGTCTCGTCCTTTCTCAACGTTCAGTGTCCACTCTCTCTCTCACTCTCTCTCTCACTTTCGCTTGTCTGTCTCTCTTTATGTGTCTCACTTATTTGCTTTCTTTGTTTTTCTTATTCTGTCTCTCCGTTTCTCTCGTTCTTCTTTGTTGTCTCTTTAATTTTTATCTCCGCTTTCATCCTCGACCTGTCAGGGAAACAGTTTAGGGAAGGCCCTGTATAGACATAAAGAAAAGCTCGGTTTAGTGTCCTGTACAGAACCCTGACCTCAGCCCCAACACAGCTCTGGAATGAACCAGAACACCAGCTGAGGCAAATCAGCACCCATTCATGCAAACGCTGTCATCCGGGCTCAAATTCCCATACCCAGACATACACAGTAAAGACAGATTTTAAAAATACTCCTGTACACACTTCAACTAAAAAATAATCAACTTCAGCTGCTTAAACGTGTCGTATTATGGTGTAATAGATGTAAATAATGAATCTTTTGTCTCGGTTGTTTGGTTTAGAGTTGAAACCCCCAACTTTAGTCCACACACACACACACACACACACACACACACACACACACACACACACACAGACGAGGACTGAACTGCTTTATTAATGTATTTATGCAGTATCAGGTCCTAACACAGACCGTCTGGATCAGGTTTCAGCTTCTGTGTCAGAGGTTAAACGCTTGTTAGTCCCAAACCTGCAGTTATAGGATCATATTCCAGCATATCTGATTAGCATCTTCACCGCCGGGTTCATTACAGCTGTTTAGATCCGCACAGCCTCGCAACATCTGCACCATGGCTGCGCCGCCGTAAAAACCTGATCCATCCAGCTTTTTATGAGCGGCTCTCGTACTGAGCTTCCGTCCGTGTCTCAGGGTTTGGAACCCAGTGACGGCTGGAATGAAAATTGTTCTGTGCCGCTGTGTTTGGTTGAAATTGCCACCCGCTAACATACACTATATGGGCAAAAGAGTTGGATTGTCCCCTCTAATTTTGCTGCAACAATTTAGGGAAGGGCCTTATCTGTTCGAGCATGGCTGTAGCTCTATAAAGACATGAAGAGATTTAGGCGGTTGTAGCCTAGTGGTTAAGGTACTGGACTAGTAATCGAAAGGTCGCTGGTTCAAGCCCCACCACTGCCAGGTTGCCATTGTTGGGCCCTTAAGCAAGGCTCTTAATTCTCAGTTGCTTAGACAATATACTGTCAAAGTACTGTACGTCACTTTGGATAAAAGCATCTGCTAAATGCCGAAAATGTAAATGTAATGTAACTTGAACACTAACATGAGCGCCCGGCTGTACCAATACTCAGCTCTTCTGACCAAACAGGCAAAAATTCCCATACACAGACGTATTTCAAAGTCTCGTCTGTAGTTCTGGCTGAAAAGATCACACACAGGTCGCTCTGTTTTAATAACAGACAGGGACGTCCAGCGAGATCATGGTCAGGCGTCCGAATACTTTCGACCCTCCAGCGTATCTCCCATCCATCTAGATAATAAACAGAAATGCGGTTTGTCCGGAATGCTTAACGGACTGCAGATGTCCTGATGAATTCAAAGATAATGCTTCGGCCTCCTCAGGCCTGGCAGGGAAGTCGGCGGCGCTTCACACCGCGTCGGCCCGTTGGCTGGAGATGCTGCGAACAATCAATTCGGCGAGATTATTAGCCTTCTAATAACTGAATCGAAATGTCGCCTGAGTAATGGATTCACTGCTCACACCGCGCCTCAGCCAACACTCGTACCCGTTTCAGCGAGAGAGAGAGAGAGAGAGAGAGAGAGAGAGAGAGAGAGAGAGAGAGGGAGATGGCGCCGACTGTGCCAGTTTTAACCAGCTGCCTTGGAGACACAAATTAGCCTCCGAATAAAAGAAGCATCTTGTTTTTCCTTCTGCTTTTGCATCTTCTTGTTTTCTTTCTTTCCTCGCGTTGAATCACACTCACGTGCATCAGGGTTTCATCCTGACTCTGAGAGGTGGCGGCCTTTAACCATATAAGGCCGAAAGTATTCGGACACCCGACCGAGAGCTTGTCGGACATCCAGTTTCAGGAACGCACATATTTAAAGAAGGCCTGTCAGGTCAGGGCTCTGTGCAGGACATTGAAGCTTTTCTTCATGTCTTTATAGAGCTCGCTCATGCTGGAACAGGAAAGGGCCTTCCCTAAACTGTTGAAGCAAGTTGGAAGCATTTCATTTCCCTTATATGTGATTGATTTATTACAGCTGTTAGTAACAATTCTCTCTCTCTCTCTATGGACACTGGTAGCTCAGTGATTAATGGACTAGACTAGTAATCAGAAGGTTGCAGGTTCAAGCCCTACCACCGCCTAGTTGCCACTGTTGGGCCCCTGAACAAGGCCCTTAATCCTCAATTGCTCAACCTGTGTTCGGTTATAATTGTAAGTCGCCTTGGATTCATTTTCAGCATTTAGTGGACGCTTTTATTTAAAGTGACGCACAGTACTGTGGCAGTATACTGTCTAAGCAACTGAAGGTTAAGGGCCTTGCTCAAGGGCCCAGCAGTGACAACCTGGCAGTGGTGGGGCTTAAACCAGTGACCTTTTGTTTACTAGTCCAGTATCTCTTGATGCATGCTCAATAGTCCAGTACCTTAACCACTAGGCTACAGCTGCCTATTCAGTAATTCAATACAAGGGGCGTCCCAATACTTTTGACCATATAGTGTACCAAAGCAGAACCGTATGGGGGGGCATTCCAAATCCCTACGCATTTCATCTGATCAGAATGATTGGAAATGAAACCATGCAGCCGTTTTTTGGGGTGGGATAAATGTTGGGACGCAGGTGGAATCTTTCAGCTGTCAGGATTGATGCTGATTATAATGAAGAAATAAATGCACAACCAAGATTTAGGGAAAAAAATACACGTCCTTTATTAAATAATTGTCTTCTTGTCTGGACGGCTCAGGAGACAATGAAAATTCGTCCAGACAAAACATGCTCAATATGTGCATTTCCTGTTTCCAGCTCCGGCACGTGTAAATCAGGGTTTATTTTCGGCTCCTAGAAGGAACAGCTCCAGTTTCTCAGAATTTATGACACATTTTTGAAGCTGTACGTGTTTTTATATCTGTAATTCACCACAATAATGGATGTATTTTTTATAACACGTGGCTCTGAAGGTCGGCCAGGGGCGACAGGATGGAGCTGTGAGTGTTTTTATTGTGACTCAGGCGCAGACCGATCGGGCTCGGGTATCAGGCACGGGCATCGCTGCAGACCCATCATTCACCCCACGCAGAATAAAAACCAGGGTCAGATACAGGAACACTGGAGCCAGACGGAGCTGCACAGTGGTTAAACACAAGCGGTGATGGTGTTACACAGCTCCGGGGAGCAGTTCTAATCCACCCTACTATAAACTAGGAATTTCTTTGTTTTAGCCACAATAGTTCCTAATATGTAGGCAGTTGTAGCCTAGCGGTTAAGGTACTGGACTAGTAATCAGAAGGTCACTGGTTCAAGGGCCACCACTGCCAGGTTGCTGCTGTTGGGCCCTTGAGCAAGGCCCTTAACCCTCAATTGCTCAGACAGTATACTGTCACAGTACTGTAAGTCGCTTTGGATAAATGTAAATGTAATATGTGTAATAAATCGATCATATAAAGGAGATTACATGCTTCCAAATTCGCAGCAACAGTTTAGGGGAGGTCCTTTCCTGTTTCAGCATTATAAACAAGCTCTATAAATATATAGACATGAAGAAAAGCTCCAGTGTCCTGCACAGAGCCCTGACCTGGAATCCTAAAACTGCCACGACATACGAGATCCTTACAAGCCTTAGTAAACATTTGACTTTATTTTTATGCCCGTCGTGTTTAGGAGGAGGTTGGAGGCATAATTCCTCCAGTATTCAAAGCCAAGGATAGAACCTGGAGTCTTAGGGTTGTGTAACAGCAATAATGCCTCGCTAGTAATGAATAGTAGGCTAGAATTGTTTTAAAAAGTATTAAGAGAAATGAGAAGCGCTACAGACACATTCAGGGAAATTAATAGAAGATCCTGAGATAGATCAGACGTGTTCCTGCTCTGCTCCCTAAATTCCCCAGAGAGGATCTGATCCCACGCAGACCCAAAACCAGGAGGAGACATTAATAAAGGAATACAGATAAACAGGCGTGTCCAAACCGAGGTGTCGAAAGGTGAGATCTCCTAACGACCCTATAAAGGAGCGGTACTGAAGATACCGCGGATGAGCAAAGCTCACGAGATCCTGATCGTTCCTGAATGGTCGCAGTTTGTATACAGATAAACCGGTTCCCAAAGCAACCTCACAAAGAGCGGGTCATAAATACACACCGGTCCATGCCACACACAATGGGAGAGATCCCACGGGACAGGTGCTCAGGGGAATCATGGGTAAGGTGGCTTTGTCGGGGTATTGAGAGTAGCAGGACATTCAATACCGGCAGAGGAACCGTCGTATTGTTCTGCTCGGCTCCTGATTGTCCTGCTGACGTGTGTTTATCATGCACACATCAGCTTTTCAGGAGAGAAGGTCCTGGGTTTGATTCCCAGGTGGAGCCGCCCGGGTCCTTTCTGTTTGAGGTTTGCATGTTCTCCCCGGTCTGTGTGGGTTTCAATGTACAGTCAGGTTAATAGGAGATACTACATTGCCCCTAAGTGTGTGTGTGCTCTGTGATAGACTGGCGACCTGTCCAGGGTGTTTCCTACCCTTCGCCCAGTGAATTGCACCCACCGCGACCCTGACCAGGATAAAGTGAAGGAGCAGGTGCAGCGGTAAAACACACTAGCTCACCAGCGCTGACATTTCAATCACAGCTCTGCAACGATTGGCTCGTCCGAGGGAGGGAGGGACTACTGTAATTACGACCTCTGGTGGCTGATCGATGGCGCTGCACAGAGACGGGGGATGAAATGTGACTCTCTGTGCGCGATACGGATCTCCAAATGAAGGAATCAACTACTCCACACGTGTCACACGTGTGTTAGTCACCGCCCTCCTTGGTCAACAGTGGAGGTCTGAATACAATAGGGGAATTGGATATGACTAGATCAGGACGAAGAATGCCTTTATTTGTCATATACTATAAATATACACGTGTACAGTACAATGAAATTCCTTTTCTGTGTATCCCAGCTTGTTTGGAATGCTGGGGTCAGAGCGCAGGTTAGGGGCCTTGCTCAAGGGCCCAACAGTGGCCACATGGCATGGATCTAAACCCACAAACTTTGGATTGATAGCACAAAGCCCCACTCACTAGGCTACCAAGAAAAATTTATATAAAAAGGTTCATCAAGGGTTTTTTGGATAATTTAGGGTTAAGTTAAGACAGAGAGAGAGACAGGGGGAGAGAGAGAGACATTACGGCACTAAATCAGAATTGATTCTGAAAGTCGCCTTCCTCGTCATTTATCAGCGCTTCTTTAGAGGAACGTGGCGATGATGAGCCCATGCTGTTGAGATGGTATCCATCCTGATGAGTATGGCCTTCATCGTTTAATGGAGATGTCGATACGTGCCGCCGCCGCTGAGAGGATGATTATTTGGAGTGAAACAAAAACAGAGCAGTTCTTCTCCTCTCTAATGGAGTGATAGATCTCAGCCCTTTCAGAAACCAGAATGAGGAGGAGGAGGTGGTGGTGGTGGAGGAGGAGGAGGAGTGCACCTGGCCGCTACGTCTTTATTTTCTCTCAGAGATTCGACTCAGATACGAGCGTGGATGAGGAGCCTCCCGCCGAACGGGGACTCAGAGTTCACACGGCTTATCACGCCGAGGCTATAAAAACAAAGGCTGGCGGCGTGGCGAGATTCATTGTAAAGCAAACAAATAGCCGTGTTGCTGTCTGTCTCACTGTTTATCTCTCTCTACCCCCCTAACCGCCTGTATCACGCCTCGCCGGCCCGGACGCGTGCCTCCATTCGCCGCATTTTATGGCAAATTTACAATTTAAAGATAAGAGACGTGGAAAAAAAGCTACAAACAAACGGTCAGAATTAAGATAAATAACACACACGGTCGTCGCTTCTGTTAGGGCTGAGAATTCATCACACTGAATGATTTCAAAACTAAACTAAACTAAACTGAAACTGAAAGCTCACTTACTCACTCACTTTCTTAACCGCTTATACAATTAGGGTTGTGGGGGGGTGCTGGAGCCTATCCCAGCTTTTCAATGGGCGCAAGGCACACCCTGGACAGGGTGCCAGTCCATCGCAGGGCACACACACACACACACACACACACACACACACACACACACATTGGGCAGATCAGTGTCTCAAATGAACCTGACTGCATGCATTCCGGAGCTCCCGGAGGAAACCCACGCAGACACAGAGAGAACATGCAAACTCTGCACAGAATGGACCCGGAATCGAACCCAGGACCTTCATGCTGTGAGGCGACAGTGCTACCCACCGAGCCACCGCGCCGCCCCAAACTGAAAGCTGTGAGAACTAAAATTGTATTTATTTTAATCATATTTGGGTGCTCGGATGGCGCAGCGGTAAAGTACACCAGCCCACTACTGCATACGGCGTCTGCATGTGCATGATTGGCTCACGTCCAGGGGCCAGTGTGAGGTGCACTTGTCAGTGTGCTCTCAGTGCAGGTCCCAAGCCCTGCTAGTGAGTAGAGATAACACAGTCAACAGACAGACAGGGTGGTGGTGTGATGGTCTGGGGCTGCTTTGCTTCCACAGGACCTAAACGACTTGATGGAACCATTAGTTCCGCTCTCTACCAGAAGATCCTGAAGGAGAACGTCCAACCATCAGTTAGTGACCTAAAGCTGCACCTCTGAACAACTTGAAAGAGACAGAATGAAGGATTTGGAGCGGACGAGTAGAATTCCTGACTTGAATCCTGCTGAGATGCTGAAAACCCTCCAGTGAGGGAAAGTTGATTGATGATTTAAAAGCTGCATTTTCTGTTTAGTCATACTGTAAATTGCACTAGAGGACTGGCACTAGGATCCAGGGTGCGAATCCTCGGTGCTATCGACTGGTCGGACGGTTATGACTGAGAATGGCGAGGATTGGCGTCCCGTATGGGGTGTGTTACCGCATTGGCCCCCAGCGATTCTGGAGCAGCCAGCCTACCATGACCCTGCAAAGATTAGCAACGATAGAAGGAGTTACGCCGGGGGTGAATACTTTTTCACGCCACTGTAATTAATGACAAGGTTAGCACTGCGGATGGAAAAGTACGGACACACACTCACACACTTCCTCTCCGTAATAATGGCGGCGGGTCTGATGAACGTTCGGAACGACCTATGAATAATTTAACGAGGAGGGCCGCTCACGTTAGCGGTGATAATTACAGTTTTCGCTGACGCGGTTGCTCCGTTGCAGCTAAAGCTAATTGCTGACGCAGCTGGCTAACAGACGCGCTCTCGCGCATACGTACCTGTTAATAAGAGAACGTTTCGGTGACACATCCGGAACATCCAGAATCCTTCCAGAACGTGACCTAATTCCTCTGAATAAAGGAAGTGCTGAGCACTCATATATCAGCCATTTCAAAAGTTCAACCTTGAAGTTTAGGAACGGACCAATCAGAGTCCAGACCTTCGTCCAGACCTTCGTCCAGACCTTCGTCCAGACCTTCGTCCATGACCTAAAGAGGAGGAGGGTTTCTACACTATATGGGCAAAAGTATTGGGACGCCCCTTTTAATGATTAAATTCATGTCTATCAGCCACAGCAGGTGTAATAAATCATTCTTATATAAGAACAGGAATGCTTCCAACTTTGCAGCAATGGTTTAGGGAAGGTCCTTTCTCTGTGTCCTGCACAGAACCCTGACCCCAGCCCAACTCAACAGCTCCGAATCAGAACATACGAATCAGAACGTCAACATCAGCACCCAGCCATACAAATGCTGCACAAATCCCCACAGACATACTTCAAATTCTTGAACAAGCCTCAAAGTCTTGGCTAAAAAGGGGAACATCGTGAATAAATAAGGTGGCCAAAATAACAGAAACAAAGTATCTGAATAAAAACAAAGTCGTCTTGCTGAAACAAACATGAACCTACCGGGAGACGACGTTTATGGTTTTTAAAATGCATTTATTTTGATTGTTGTGTTTTACATAAACTTGCAACTTCAAACAGACAAAATTAAGGATCAGTAATTAATAGAAAATTATACATTAAAGATTTTTAAACTGATTCAGAAAGAAGAAAAGCTGAGTAAATACTGTGTGAGTATTTATTTGATCGTTATTTTTTATATTTGATTGGATAGTTCGATGCATAAACATAATCCTGAGATTCAACCAGTGTTCCTTACTACAATCTGTAACGGATAATAATCATAGCTGGTCCGGTTTCACGGAGAAACACTGGGTGAGAGGCAGGAATACCTTGGACATGATGCCAAGTCATGTCTGTGTGGATGCCCTGCCCTGCTGATAGCACCTGCTGAGATTCGAACAGTTTTGATTTTCTCATCAGTTGGATGAAAATCTGATCCAGAAGAGGAAATGAGTTCTGAATGTGAGCCACAGTTTTTCACACATACTGCAATACGAAAGCAAAAAGCACAAGACTGATTCTCTGATTTTGAAGCTGCCAGCCGCTGTGATGAGGTTAGATGAAGGTCATTAGCTGACAGTAAATTGCGCGTCCTGCCGGAGCAGAATGAACTGATAATTGATGTGTTATGGCCTGGATTTTACCAAGTACCAAATCAAATTTACCTTCAGCTCACAGGAACTAGTTTATCCTACACAACGGTGTCAGACTGATGCAGAAACAGCATCCACTCCAGAACCTCTCTGTACCTTTAACGTGATTGTGTTGATGATGTGAGTAAGAGGTACGTCAGAGGAGCCAGAAGAAAACCCATCTGTGCTGACCGGCGTATGATTTTATGATTTATAGTTTATAGTTTCTAGGTGAGATCGGTTCATATATTTCTTCCCTGGAGTCAGTCGAAGCGGTTTATTATAACCAGTTATTAATCCATCCACTGGGGCTTGAGTGTATAGCGGGGTCAAGAAGTCTGAGTGCACTGCCTGGAATATGTTTTATTGCAATGGTGATCAAAAATTAATACAGTTTGGTCAAATGATGTTTCTCAAAGTCATTTTCTACTAACACAAGTTCTAAAACGCTGTGTTCTGATTGGCTAAAATGCAGTAGGGCAATAACAAAAGATTCAATCTCCACTCATGGCTCTATTAGACCAAAATAACTCTGAAACCACTGTTGGTGGTTCCGTTCAGGCTATTCTACTCGTACCATAGTACTATACTTGATGCTATTCAGAGAACCAGACCGAGTGTGACTACCTGGAAGAGTTGTCACTGAGTCATTGGAAAACCAGCAGCCGGCCAGCCACTAATGGGCATTTTATTTCCTCTACGTTTTCTTTATTTAGATATAATGACTTCCACTGTGGTTTAGTAAAGTCTTTCAGCCATAGAAATGACCACATGACCATTTTCAGACTGAAATATTTCTATTGTTACTAGGCTTTTCTGAATTTATATTAGATTATGACTTTTTCCACCAAATTTGGTCTCAAAACAACCTTAACAACCAGAACCAGAACCTTACTGGTGTGATCCAATGAGATGCTCCATGTGATATTTAGAATAGAATAGAATCTTTATTGTCACTATACACAGGTATGATGAAATTCGTACTGGACTCGGATCTGGTGACTAGGGAAACCATTAAAAAATAGTAAACAGTATATATATATAAACACAGCTACAAGTTTTCTATTTAAAAACACTCAGTGACCACTTTATTAGGTACTTCAATCTGGTACGTACATTTATGTACTGTTTTATATGCTACAGATGAACTTTTTGGGTATCCTAGATTCAGATCTGGGGACTGGGGAAACCATTAAAGTATAGTAAACAGTGTATGTATATATGAAACAAAAAAATAAAAGTTTTCTATTTAAAAACATGCGACCACTTTATGAGGTACTTCACTTTGGTACTTACATTTATGCATTGTTTTACAAGCTACATATGTGGGTATACAATTACTGACTGTAAGGATCTATTGATCTGTACCTCCTATAATCGAATCAAGAGAGAAAACCATAAGACCACCACTGACTGGATGATGTTTGGGTGTTTGACCATTCTCAGCACTGCAATGATTACATGGAATTACATGGTAATACAGTGTAACAGATGGCATACAGTCAGTAACTGTATACCCACATCTGTTTATCTTTATGGTAGGTGCAGCTTATAACAGAATAAATCGACGTTATGGATGGGTGTTCCTAATAAAGTGCTCAGTGCGCTGAGAGGATTGTAAACAGTCCGTTATCTTCAGCATTAGCACGGATTGTTTAATTGATGGTTAAATGGTTATTACTTGTTTTATTTTTAGAGCAAACAAATTAATATTCATTTAAGATTATTTTGTTATAAAATAGAGCAAACTTGTGTTAAAATAAGTAAATGAATATCTGAGTTTTTACTGTACTTGGTCAGTTCCGAGCTGAGACGTGCACCCCCCCCCCCCCCCCCCCCCCCCTCTCACTTCGGTGGTACAGTCCGAGCAGCTTCATTATTAAGGCAGTTGTGAGGTAAAGTTATTAATATTATTATTAATATTTTTATTAATGAAGGTTCTTGGATTAATCCCGTGCGCTGTGAGTTAATTGAGTTGGTTCACACCCTTATTTAGTGTTTTGGTGTTTTGTTTTTGCTTACAGTTCATCACACAAATACGTTTAGTGAACAATAGTTATAATTTATACTTTATTTACTAAAAACCTGTTATTGTTAGGCATCATGTGTAATATTAGAATGCGTTTTGTATTTTAGATGTAAAAATATACATTATGTAAAACAAACATATATGTAAAATTCTACAATTAGAAGCGGTGTCCCAATACTTTTGTCCATATAGTGTGTATATGTACAGTATATTTACATACAGTAAATGGACAAAAGTATTCAGACACCCCTTCTAATTTAAATTTGTTTGTGCTTTAGCCACACAGTTACTAACAAGTGTAATAAATCACTTACATAATGTAAATTCTAGGCTTTTAAATTTGCATGAACATTTTAGGGAAGGCCCTTTCCTGTTCCAGTATGGCACAAATTCCCCCAGACATACTTTAAAGTCTAGTAAGAAGTCTTTTAGAAATGGAATGTCCCAACAAGCTCGGGGTCAGGTGTCCAAATATTTGGTAATTTAGTGTATATACTGTACATTTAAAAACATATATAACACACACATATGTGTATATGTACAGGACCACCACAGAGCAGGTATTATTTAGGTGGTGGATGATTCTCAGCACTGCAGTGACACTGACATGGTGGTGGTGTGTTAGTGTGTGTTGTGCTGGTATGAGTGGATCAGACACAGCAGTGCTACTGGAGTTTTTAAACACCTCACTGTCACTGCTGGACCGAGAATAGTCCACCAACCAAAAACATCCAGTCGACAGCGCCCCGTGGGCAGCGTCCTGTGACCACTGATGAAGGTCTAGAAGATGAGCGACTCAAACAGCAGCAATAGATGAGCGATCGTCTCTGACTTTACATCTACAAGGTGGACCGACTAGGTAGGAGTGTCTAATAGAGTGGACAGTGAGTGGACACGGTGTTTAAACACTCCAGCACAACACACACTAACACACCACCACCATGTCAGTGTCACTGCAGTGCTGAGAATCATCCACCACCTAAATAATACCTGCTCTGTGGTGGTCCTGTGGGGGTCCTGACCATTGAAGAACAGCATGAAAGGGGGTAACAAAGCATGCAGAGAAACAGATGGACTACAGTCAGTAATTGTATAACTACAAAGTGCTTCTATATGGTAAGTGGAGCTGATAACATGGACAGTGAGTGTAGAAACACTTGATGATTGTTTGTACAGATAATCTGGGCATCTACAGTTGCTAAGAAATCAGACTTTTAAAGTCAGTAATTGTCATTCTAAAATCTCCTGCTTATTCAGGCAGTCAGCAGCTGTAGTCGATCATAATTACAGATCTGTAATTACGCCGTCATGTCACAAAGATAAACAACATTGTGCGACTTTTCAGCGTCACCGCATTAATAATGGAACTAGCTGCGTGTACAGTTCTGATCCTCGCGCGTACGCGTGTGTAAATGTATGAGCTCGTGTGTGGATATTTTCTGCACATCATTTAGCCCTGCTGCTGTGTTGTGGGAACATTAATTTTCTAATATTTTTTATGTCTTCGGAATGTTTGTACCCAGCTCCGTTCCTGCCATGAAACCGCCGCTAAACAGCCCGCTCTTCCGCTCCGATGGCGAAGCCGGTCCGGGCTGAATCGAGAGCCTCGATTCGCTCGTCCAATCTGTTCTTTATTCCCCGGTGGCAGCTCCTAAATTTGAATGTGAGATAGAAGGCGCTGCACGGACAGTTGGTTTGATAAGGACGGGCCGATGGATGGCAGATCGTTGGCAGGAAGGTGAGTGTAATTGAATGAGCACTAATGGAAAGGAAACAGGCTGCTGACCTGACCATAAGCTTGGTATTAAAACAGAGTGACCTATATGTGAGCTGTGTATGGGAATTTGTGCCCATCGTATGACTGGGCGCTGATGTTGGTCAAGAAAGCCTCAGCTGGTGTTCTGATTCGTTCCAGAGCTGTTCAGTGGCTATATAGGGACAATATCCGCCGTGGCGACCCCTCAGTCACCGTAAGTAAATGAGCCGAACTGAAATGATCGGTTTTAATCGTGTGGTTTGGTCACAGTTGTGTTTCTGTGTTTGCTTGATCCTGGCGACTGGTCCGGTATGCGCTGGTTTGCCAATACTGGTGCCACCTTTTTTTTTTACTGTAATTAGTGGTTTTGTTCCAGTTTCTTTTGTTTGGTCCCATTGTGTTGCCGCCGGAGTGAACCTGGTGCCGAGCCAGAACACCTCTCTATACGCACTCAGACGAGGCCCTCAGACGAGGCCCTCAGGCGTTTACACCCCGGTGGATCCTCGTATTAGCGTGACGATCTTCTCTCTTTTAAACTCCGTCCCTCTCCGTGTCACACGTGGGCGAACCTCGGCCCCCGGCCGTCACTCATCCGTCCTCCAGCTCGACAGAGGTTCCCCTCTTTCCCAGCGGAGGACCAGAGGGCCGAGGCGTGCCAGGTCGTCGTATCTCTCCTCCGCTCAGTTCTATCCATCACTCGTCAGTGAGATCGAACCCCCGTCGGTTTGAAGCTCGGACCTCCGGTGAACTCCGCGTCCATCAGGAATACACGCCGCCGAATCTCGCTGAATCACTCCCGTAACCTCCGTCTACACCGACTAATCTACATAAAAGCTTCTAATGAGCTGTGAGCGTGAACTCGGGTCGATGCACAAGATAAATCCAATAAAAATAAAACGAGTAAAGCGAGTGCTCTGCGGACGTGAGCTCTGCTTCCTCACATGTAGGATGAACACAACAGCAAAGGTCAGGATGAAGACAGCACCGGGCAATAGTCATGATGAACGATTAGCCTGCTGTTTCATCTAATTACCCAATCAGCCGATCATACGGTGGCGGCACGGTGCATAGCATCACAGACAGGGGTCAGGAACTTCAGGTAAAGTTCACCTCAAACGTCAGAATCGGGACATATGGAAGCTTAGGTAGCGTAGTGGTGACACATCCTCCAGCCCTCGGGTTCCAATCTCAGCTCTGCTATCAGCCGACCGGGCGACTACACAGACCCACAGATGGCTGGTTGTCTGTAGGGGGAAGGACCATGGTTCAAACAGGGTTCCTACGTCTGCTGACCGCTTGAGGAGCCTGCACAGAGGATAGTGGAGGAAGCGTGATGGTAGCCACTACAACCTCAAACCTTGAGGTGAAAGTGCACCAACAGAAGAATGTACTAAAAGAAGGAGACAGGAGCACTAAACTTCTCGTTTTTTAGTTGCTTTTATTGCCTCATATCAAACAGTTTGTCTCATTGGAGGAGCTTTAAAAAGATTACATAACATTATTGTTTGATATCGTACCACTGATGAACTGTTCGGTCACGTTGGAAGAAGCTCAGATCGTGTCCGGCTCCACCTTCTGACTTCTGGAGGTATTTAGGTGGTTCCTACTCATGGGAAACTCGTTATCCCCATAAAACCGACACCACTTGAAGCACCGTTAGTCTCACAGTTTAAAACCCGAGTCTCGGGCACCGTGTGGCACCAGCGCTCCCTGCCTTACCACCTTCGTGCCCTTTAAAGTTGTCATCTTTTTATTCTTTATATTTTACGCGCACCAAAGCCTCATTAAACCATCACAGAGACGCCAAAGGTCGGAGTTTAAGTGGGCAGAAATCCTGATTTCGGTCTCCGAGGGATCATGCCGCGTTCTGCCAGCTGGCTTGAACTGAGAGCGGGCAGCGATGCCAAGAAAAGAAACAGGGGCATCTCGTAAACAACAAGTCCAGACCGGCGTGCTGAATGTACAGACATTCTGGGTGCAGAAACAGGAACGCTGGAAAAAAATAGAGGGAGAAACGAGGCCTGCTTCCAACATCTGGCCATGCGAGTAATTACATCGCTCTGATGGTTTAATTTCATTAGGAGAACCTCAACATGGTGCGGTGCTGTCGGGCCCCTGGTTTCATTTTCTTCCAAACGATGCACCTCCTGAACCTGGAAACTTCAGGAATTTATTAGAGACCAAGAAACATCTTCAAGTAACTTATCGACTACAGCAGAAACCAGGAATGTCAGAAGATGTGGAACACCTGAAGACCAAGGCACTATTAGTTCTGAAGGACTGCGTTTCACAGTATCTTCTTCAGGAACCTATTTATATACTTTGGAACATGAGATGTTCTAAATCCCAAGGCTTTTTAGTAAACTCAGAAGTTCTTCTACCTTTAAAAGCTCAGAAATGTCCTCACAAACATCAGGACACCAATGAACTGTTGACCAGAGGTCATTTATAGGCATTCTTCTCACCACAGGAGGGGCATTAGGGGACTGGAAGCCTGTTAAGAAGCCCATAAATCTCTTCAGAAACTCAGGAAACTAATAAACCTTAGGAACTCGTAAACATCTGAAGAATCTGAGATGTTGATCAGTGTTGAGATGACCAATGGAGACCTAGAATGGAGATCTAGAAGCACCTTTTGACCACCAGAACCTTTTTGGAGCCGTGGAGACGTTTTAAGAACCTCAGGAACTTCTTGAGAAAACGTGGAACCAAGTCAGAAGCACAGACTTCTTCAGGAACCTCAGTAATTCAGGTTCTTCTTCTGGAAGCTTCTTCAGGAACTCAGAATCATCTTATGAATTACAAAGCAACCCCAACGTGCCCAGTGTCCAAATTTGGAACTTGTTTACATTTATCCAAAGTGACTTACTCACAGCACTGTGACAGTATTCTGTCTAAGCAATTGAGGGTTCAGGGGCCTCGCTCAAGGGCCTAACAGTGGCAACCTAGCAGTGGTGGGGCTTGAACCAGCGACCTTTTGATCACAAGTCTAGAACCTTGACCACTAGGCTACATCTGCCCTGCTTGTGGCTCATGTGCAGTTTATTGGTTGAGAATAAAATACAGACGGTTGACGGAAAAGGCAGTAAGTTTGAAATGAGGCTAGATAGGGGGCGCTATATCAGTACCCCAGCGCACCATCTGAGACAGTTACCCGAATTTGAGTCTCAGTGGTGCCACCAGGCCCTTTCCTGTTCCAGTTAGTTTGAAATGAGGCTAGATAGGGGGCGCTATATCAATAGAACGACGTTCCCCTGTACATGATGCCTGACCTCAGCCTCACTCAACTGACTGACCAGTGCCCAGCCGTACATATATGCTGTCATCTTTTGACTCAGTGGGCACAAATTCCCACACACAGACACACTTCGAAGTCTTGTGAATGTCCATATACCGGGTGTCCACATATTTTTGGCCATATACTGTATTTTAAAGCTTTTTAAAAACTTGCTCCGAGCTCCGTGCTAGTCCTCTGACCTCTGCTCTTCCTCCAATTAGATTGATTTATTTTTACCTTATATGGTCAGAAGGATTTTTACTGGTGCCTCACCCGGGTTCAGATGATGTAAACATCGCCGTCCATCCTTCGTCCCGCCTGTCTGCCCTCGCATTCCTGTCGTCCAGACGCGTCCACTTTTATTTTTCTTGGCTTTCTGTGTTATATGTAGAAATACTGAAGAATACTGAATAAAAATGTTTAATAGAGACTTTGGAACAGAGAGGATAAATATATACTGATCAGCCATAACATTAAAACCGCCTCCCTGTTTCTGCACTCACTGTCCATTTTATCAGCTCTACTCACCATATAGAAGCACTTTGTAGTTCTACAATTACTGACTGTGGTCCATCTGTTTCTCTACATGCTTTGTTACCCCCTTTCACCCTGTTCTTCAATGGTCAGGACCCCCACAGGACCACCACAGAGAAGGTATTATTTAGGTGCTGGATGATTCTCAGCACTGCAGTGACACTGACATGGTGGTGGTGTGTTAGTGTGTGTTGTGCTGGTATGAGTGGATCAGACACAGCAGCGCTGCTGGAGTTTTTACACACCTCACTGTCACTGCTGGACCGAGAATAGTCCACCAACCCAAAAATATCCAGTCGACAGCGCCCCGTGGGCAGCGTCCTGTGCCCACTGATGAAGGTCTAGAAGATGAGCGACTCAAACAGCAGCAATAGATGAGCGATCGTCTCTGACTTTACATCTACAAGGTGGACCGACTAGGTAGGAGTGTCTAATAGAGTGGACAGTGAGTGGACACAGTGTTTAAACACTCCAGCACAACACACACTAACACACCACCACCATGTCAGTGTCACTGCAGTGCTAAGAATCATCCACCACCTAAATAATACCTGCTCTGTGGTGGTCCTGTGGAGGTCCTGACCATTGAAGAACAGCATGAAAGGGGGTAACAAAGCATGCAGAGAAACAGATGGACTACAGTCAGTAATTGTAGAACTACAAAGTGCTTCTATATGGTAAGTGGAGATATTTTAGGATGGAGATGATTTATTTGTGACGGAGATGTGCTTGGATGAGAAGTTTGTGTGGAGATGATCCGGGATGGAGGTGTGGTTGGGAGGTTTTTGGAGGAGAACCTGAGCTGAGCAGACGCACAGTGAGGTGATTTAAATGTCTCTTATGCTCCACCAATCCTGAGGTCACTCCTGCTTCTATTCAAATCTATTCAAACCCTCTGTGTACTGCTGTCTCACTTATATATATACATTCATACGTGTGTGTGTGTGTGTGTGTGTGTGTGTGATATTCCTAGCACTTGGTGCAAGCAAATAAGAGAGAAGAGCAAACTCATTAGCATCACTCTTAGCTCACTGCTAACTGCTCTTATCAATCATGTGGATCAATTGCTGCATCCTACAGTAGTGTGTGTGTGTGTGTGTGTGTGTGTGTGTGTTCTCACAGCTTCAGGTTGTGTGTTAGGTTCCCATTGGTTGAGGTCAGCACATGCTGGTTTGTTGGTGCTGCACACTATAGGTATACTATGGACCTGGGTTTGAACTTCGCTTCCAGCCTCTGTTTCTTGTATGCCAGTAGTTGTACTGGCTGGGCTGATCTTAATTGCCTCTAGGTATGAGTGTGATGCACTGCGATGGAATCCCGTCCTGCACAAGCGGTATTCCCGCCTCACACTTATCACGATAACAATAAAGAGATCATCCATGGTGAATGAAGTGAATTTTAGGGAGGGATTACCATTGTCCAAGGATTCTCACACACTATACTTATATTTGGGTTGACCCCCCCCCCGCCTCAGTTCCCCACCCCAAATGTAAACTAGAGACCCGGAGACCTCAGGGGTGGTGCTTTAGACCACTACGCTATTGCATGTCCCCTACATGTGTGTGTGTGTAAACTTGTGACCCTATCATTAATAGTAGCACGGTTGGAACCCGGCGTATCAATCCGAGACTTGACGTGTTAATCGCGGCTGCCGCTCGTGTTTATTTGCTAGTGACGGGCGCGGGACGTTGGCGAGTGTTTTACGTCCGGCCCTCTCGGCGCCGCGCGGGTAACATCATTCAGCTCCGGTAGCTCGTTCTTCATTTCCTCACCGCCGAGGATTTACGAACAAACACGCCGCGACCCCGGAGCTGAAACAGCCAAAACCAGAACCAGATGCTGGAACTTTGGAATGCTGAACACCAAACAGCAGCACCGGCGCATCAACAGCAAAGCACATCTGGATGGAATTTCCATTAGGAGAAGCGCATCCAGCTGTGTAATTGTTTACGTCCACCTCGGGCGAGCTGCCGCTCGGGTTCAGCGTTCAGGGTTTCGATTAGACTTTATTCACCATGGTCATGTCACATTGTCTGTTTTACCTGGTCAGGGTTGCTGTGGGTCTGATTCATTGGGTCGCCAGTTTTTTAAAGAACATACACACACACACACACACACATACACACACACACACTCGGGGTCATTTCCATTAGCTCCAGTTAACCTGACTGCATGTCTTTGCATGCCTTCGGTCTTTGGGAGGAAACCGGAGCACCCGGAGGAAACAGTGAACAATACACTGATTTGTTAATAAATTCATGGTAAATATCACTGATCGCCAGTCTCACGATGACATTTTTGGATTTATTCGAACCCTGACTTGAGAAGTCGCTTCAAATCCATCTAACGAATAAACGCTTGAAACTTTTTAGAGGAGGAGGATGAAAAACGTGGATCTTTTGATGGTTTGGTTGTAGTTTCTTGGTTCCCTGTGCAGTATAGCACAATTTGGAGGAGAACAACAGACCTGAGTCCCATCCATCACCTTTGGGATGGATCAGAACGCTGACTGTGAGCCTGCCCAACATCACTGCACAATCTGATCTAAGCGCTTACAGTAGAAGAATGACACTTGGTGTGGAGCTTCGTGACTGTTTGGTTCTCCAGCAGAAGTGAACAGAATCAGGAGTGTTCTTACAGGAGTGTTCTTACAGGAGTGTTCTTACAGGAGTGTTCTTACAGGAGTGTTCTTACTCTCACCGTGTGCTGATGAAGCATCTCAGTGATGAATTACAGCCTCGCCAGGTCAGAGTCCTGAAAACGGCTTCATCAGACGTTAGTCCCGCTCTGATTCGTAGTGTACGGGTGTGAGAGAAGCAGATTGGTTTGGAGATCGCCTCCAGGCACCGTTCCTTTAAAACCACCCCAATTATGCTGGTCAGGTCCTCCAGTGTCCATGTTTCTTCTTTTCCCAGCAACTGTTGGACTGTTCACGAATGTAAAGTGTCTTTTATATTGCCAAAGTGCTGATACCCCCTATCCCCCCCCCCCCCCCCCCCCCCCGGTTCCCATTTTGCACCCTAATCTAAATAAAATATTGTCTGTTTTTCCAGGATTATTACCAGTCGCAGGATTTTGTGGAATCTTGAGGCACGTCATGGATTTTAGAGCTCAACCACAAAAGGAACATGGTAAGAAAGTTCGTTTACTTTAAGCATTTGGTCACGATTATAAGATAAGATAAGACTGTTAATCCCCTTAGGGAAATTAACTGTTTTATACTGATTTGTACCATTTTATTCTGTTTTATACTGTTTAATACTGATTTGTATGCTGTTTTATATTATTTTATTCTGTTTTATACAGTTTTTATACTGTTTTCATCCTGTCATACTGTTTTATGCAGTAATCTGTTTTTATGTTGTTTTTAAATTGTTTTATACCATTTTGATACTATTTTATTCTCTTTTAATACTGTTTCATACTAATTCTATACTGTTTTTTATATTGTTTATACCGCTTTATTCTGTTTTATATTGTTTTATACTGGTTTTATGCTGTTTTATATTGTTTTCATCCTATTTTATACTGTTTTATACCATTTTATTGTTTTATACTGATTTTGTACTGTTTTTATACTGTTTTATATGATTTTATTCTGTTTTATCTTGTTTTTATGCTGTTTTATACTGTTTACATTGTTTTATACTCTTTTTATGGTTCTATACCATTTTATTCTGCTGTTTTTATTCAGTTTTTATTGTTTTTATGATGTTTTATACCGTTTTATATTATTTTTATACTTGTATACTGTTTCATACTGTTTTATACCGTTCTACACCATTTTATTCTGTTTTTATTCTGTTTTCATACTGTTTTATACTGGTGTATACTGCTTTATATTGTTTTTATACCGTTTTTATAGTGTTTTAATGGTTTAGGTAAACACTGGGTCTGTGTGAAAACCCTCGCTCTCTCTCTACACAGACGCATTTTACGTCATCCTACACTCCCGGGAAGAGGGCATGTCTAAGTTCTTAGATCACTTAAAATGCTCCTACTGAGGCGCCTTAATTCTGAGTGATCCTGCAAATTACATTAGTGATTATAAAAGTTAATAAAGTGAATTAAAATACAAGTACAGGACGGTTTACTAATCATCACTTTGCCTACTGTCCCAACTTTTTTGGAAATATTTTGATCGAGGGAGGATGCAGGACTTGTAATAACATCTGAAATGTATTCAGCGTCCCTATACCCGGTGCATTTAATCACAGAAGCAGCTTGTTTGTTTACATTCCCACCCCTCACCCCGTTTCAGGCTCGGTTCTGGTGGATATTTCGCCGATGACCCCCAGCGTTCCGCCCTGATCATCTCGTCTCATCTTTCCCTCCATTCCTCAGAAAAATGGAAGCGTTCGGGTCATTATCCCCCCTCGCCGCCCTCATCTCTGCCCTCCAGCTACACCTCATCTGTCTCGCGTTTGGCCCGGGGCACCGAGGGGGACAGTGTCCACTTACTTTTAGGAGGAAATTGAATTTGGAGGATGAGCCACTGAAGACAGAGGAGAGTAACTGCTGGCATTTCAAACGCAAACCAGACGTGGAAGCAGCCGAGCTTTAGCTGCTGGCATCGATAAAAAAACCTGAATAACTTAAATAAATACAAATAAATAAAAAACACAAAACGTTATGCTTTAAAACACAGTATGGCCAAAAGTATTTGGACGCCTGGCCGTGAGCTTGCTGGTCGTCTCATTTCAAAAAACGAATGCTATTAAAATTGAGTGACCTCTGTGATCTTTTCAGCTGGAACAACAGCCACAGGACTTTGGAGTGTGTCTGTGTATGGGAATTTGTGCCCGTTCAGTCAGAACATAACAGCATTTTTATAGCTGGGCGCTGATTTGCGTCAGTTGGTGTTCCAGTTCATCCCACAGAGCTGTTATGTAAGGCTGAGGTCAGGGTTCTGGAGTTTATAAACCGAGCTTTTCTTTACATCTTTATAGAGCTTGTTTATAATGCTTCTTGTTTATGGACCTTCCCTAAACTGTTGCTGCAAAGTCAGAAGCATATTATTTCCATTATATGATTGATGTATTACACCTGTTAGCGACTGTTGAGGCTGAAACACTTCAAGAATTCAAGAATTAGAAGGGGGGTCCCAATACTTTTGTTCACCTTTTCCTCACCAGTAGAGGGCGCTCCATGGCTCACGTGGTCCGTGGCCCAGTGGTTAATACCCCTGCCCTCTAAATACATTTTACGCACACAGTTTGTCCATTTTTGGATCGACTGCATTTGGGATCGTTAAAAAATGATAATGTGGTCCTCGTTCCAACAAGTCATAGAGACAAGACAGAGACGCTGGGGCGGATGAATCACCTATTCACTTCTCACACCCCTCTCCGCCCCCCTCCTCTCCCCCAGGGGCGCAATGCGTCCCCCGCCTCACATACTGGTTTAACAGGAAAGAGGAACCCAAGACACCCGTGGCTCCTCGGCACTTTGAAGCCGTCAGACAGCCGGTCACAAAGCAGCAAATGTCAAGACGGGAAATGGAGCGGTCAGGATGATTAGTGTTTTTTGCTACAATCTGGTAATGGTTGACCTTTCGGGGCCGCCGTAATTCCCCGACCGAGCCGGCGTGAGACTGGGTGGGTGTTAAATGCCTGTCACTGGGTCGGCATCTGCCCCGAACATCCTCGTATTTACTCTACTGCTGTCTCCGTTTGATCCCGACTGGAGGTCGTTCATTTATTTCGGGAGGGGTGATGGGGGGCACTGTCAGGAGCACGTATAATAGTCCACTCTCACGTTCTGGATGATGGTCCTCCATGCATCCACGCATGATAGAGTTTGGGTGTCACCAGATCAAAGGGCCTCGTTGGAGATAACGAGAAGAGGAACAGAGAACCACGCCCGCTTGTGTGGAACGATGTTTCATGAAGCGAGGTCGTCCCCTAAATTCTCTCTCGGCCCTAAATAAACTGGGCCCCGTTTGTCAGATTTGGTGAATTCCGTACGCCACCGTGCACCATGTGGACAAAAGTATTCGGACACCCAGTTGAACGTTATATTGAATCGCTTCATCTTTCCCTTGCAGCTTTAATATCGTCCACTCTTCTGTTAAGCCTTTCTACTGCTGTCTATACTTTGTGACAGATTCAGAAGAAGGCGTGGCTCTCCGGCCCCCGGCCGTGTTAATAAGGATAAATAATTCAGTGGCACTCGGGGCCCGAGCCGAGCGCTCAGAGCTGGATGCCCGTCTGCCGGGGAGAAAGAAATCACACACGGAGAGGCGAGACGAGAGATTTGGTATTCAGGACCCGCAGTGTGTGATCAGCGCAGCACATGGCATGGTGGGCACTGGTCACATCTCGGCGGTGTCACATCCGACACTACACTTCTAATTACTGAATTCACGTGTTTCAGCCACAGCAGTTGTACAGGGGTAATAAATCAGTCATATAAAGGAAATTACATGCTTCTGACTTGGTGGCAACAGTTAAGGGAAGGTCTTTTTCCTCTCCTGTGCATGAAGAGAAGCTCGGTTCAAAGAAACTGACCTGAGATGTCAAAAATAATGCAGGTTCACGTCCGAATGACTAAAAATGAGTAGAATTAAGGTTTTGGAGTGGGTAACGTTTCAACAGAGATTGGAAATGTGTAGATCCTGCACCAACGTCCTAAAAGTGTCTGATCTGATTTCCTCCAGATTCCACTCATCGCTTCTAGATGGTTTCTAGTTTTAGTAAACACAGTCGATGGACAGTCGATCGAAAAAGGGAGCAATTACTTTCTCACGCCACCGTGAAGACAGAAGCGTATTTTCAGGCAACCTGACAAAAATCCAGCGTGATCTAATCAAGCTCAGACCCGCCGCCAAGCACCAGACCGCCGAGACAGACCGACCCAGACGAGTCCGCCCCGGTCCCGGACCCACGTGAGCGTGAAGACAAGTGGTTTGGAGGCAGCAGTGAATCCCAACACAAATAGATGTCAGATTGAGTTGTGTAACCGGCGCTGACGCCGCTCGGCCGGCGCTCGCGAGGAGCCGCCGCCGCGCCGATGAAGGATGAGGCCGCAGATGAGCTGAGAGAGGGAGAATTCTTCTGCTGAAACCTTGAGAACCTCGCAAGGAATCCGTCACTCTCGGCACGAGGAACGAGGAACGCACCTCTGAAAAATACAGCGAGACAGCTCAGCAGAGAGAGCGACGCTTTCATACGCCGGAGGGACAAAAGTATTGGGACACCACTTCTAATCTTTTACTTCATGTGTTTCAACCATTCATTATTTTTTTACGACGCTTCATCCTGGTCAGGGTCATGGTGGGTGTAATTCATCAGGCGAAATGCAGGAAACACCCCAGACAGACACTCACACACACACACACACACACACACACAAGGCAGTTTCTAGCATCTCCAGTTGACCTGACTGCACATCTTCGGACTGTGGGAGGAAACCGAAGCTCCTGTAGGAAACCCACACATACACAGGGAGAACATGCAAACTCCACACAGAAAGGACCCTGGGGAATCAAACCCAGGACCTTCTTACTGTGAGACTATAATAATAATATCACACAATAATAATCCTAATAAATGTCCCAGTAATAGACAGTTTTCTCTGTTGTGGTCTGGGAAGCTCCCTGAAGGCTAAAACAGAGAGGATGAAAGTGATGATGATGATATACTGTATATATACACTGTATATATGTTATACATCCCTAACTAAGTCCCTAACTAATTCACTGTCCATAAAATGAGCCGTTTCCTATATATATTCCTATATATATGTATAAACTATAATGTTTTACGTATAGTATTTAACGTTTTCATTTGTGCAGCAATTCAGTTAGCATTCGCTTAGCCACACTGTCCAAGATGCTAAAGTTTTGTTTATTTCTCTAAATTACATTTAGGCGTTCTTATTAATAGAATTTGGCTTTGTTGTTTCAGAACCCTGCGCCAGCACATGGAGGGCGTCGCCCGAATCGAAGCCAGACGACAACAAACGACAGCAAACACGGTGAGTAAACAAGGACGAATCCGTCGTTCGATTTCAGCTTCTGTGTGTTGAGAATGAAACGGTAGGTCACACGTCCACGGAAAAGCAAGAACCAAGATCCAGGTAAGCTCAAACGATGTTACATTTTCGGTCTGGAAGGGTTTAGGCCTCCACCGAACCACACCGAGAGCCATTATCTTCAAATGGGGGTGGTGAATCTATCAAGCAGTAGCCGGGTCGACTTAAATTCCTCCAGGCGACTCTTCCAGTCACTGGAAAACATCCCGGTCACTCCCCGGCGGTGGTTGTGTGATGGTGTGGCGCTGGTTTGCTGCCTCGAAACTGGAAGTCTTTCCAAAATTGAATGAAAGAAGAATGAAACTGAGGGGGTGGGTTACAGATCCTCAGAACATGTCAGGTTCGAATCCCACAGCTTATCTGCTGTAACAGGTCTGATCTTTTAGTACGATGAGAATAAATTCTTATCAGTGACGTTTATTTGAATAAAACGTGAATACTGTACACGGCGTCGCTATACTGTGCGGATCATACAGCGATTCCTTGTGGACGGGTGTGTGTGTGTGTGTGTGTGTGTGTGTGTGTGGTGGGGGGGATTCATAACGTAATTCAAAACTAGAGGGCGCTCCAGTGCTCCGTTTTGTAGCTGTACATAGAGTTTACATTTTGCTGGCACCACCAGCCTGGTCGGGCACATGATCGACACTAAGTGAAGGCTGGTCTTGCTTTTGAGACAGCGACCTCTACTGTGTGGTTGAGCAAACTGCACAAGGAAGGGGTGAAGGAATATCGTGAGCACTGTGGAAAAATCCTCCGCTGGCTGGTGAGAAAGAATCAGCCGATGGGTTTGAAGTGAAGTGCTAGAACAATCTACAAAACAGGATTTTTGTACCTATGAAATAAATGTATTTTATTTACAACTTAAAACCTTCCAACGAAAAAGCTTCCACCAAGCAGCGTGTTTAATCGTGGACACGCGTCCTCCCGCTGTGCACAATCACCGGGCCGTCCATCAGCGCCAAAAATCAGCGGCTGGAAATCTGTTAGCGTGGGTCTGTGTGGGGTGAATCAGCAGGATGCGCTGGAGTTACGCCGCTGTTAGAATAAATCACCCACGGGCTGATGCGCAGGTGTACAGAACACGGAGTCGACGCCCTTCAGCATGTAATATCAGTATTCAGAGCTCTCTGTTCAACAGTCGGTTGTTCTAGGTGAAGAGATCACGCTGAGGTCAAGTATCCAAGGCGCTTGCTAGGGTATTGCTGATGGTCACTAGGCGGTTGCTTTGGTGGTCCAGGTTGTTGCTAGGGTGTTGCTATGTTATCTCAGGTGGTCTCTGGCAGTTGGAAAGGAGGGCAAATACTTTTTCACACCTCTGTAGGTGCCATCATTGAATGTTTGATTTGATTTGTCAGTTTGGGGGAAACGCTCTTTTCTGATTGGACGTCGGGTTCAGCTATTAATACGGACACGTGACTCAAGTCTGAGGTGTTTAACAAGCTCATAGTCAGGTGTCCAAATACTTTTGGCCATATAGTGTATAATATATACTGGTAGTTGCTGTGCTACAATGCTACTAGGTTGTTCCTTAGGTGTCCAAGGCGCTTGCTAGTATGTTGCTCGGTGTTTATTGTTGCTATGTTATTGTCGATGGTTGCTAGGTGGTTGCTAGGATGTTGCTATAGTATCTCAGGTGGTTTGCATTTGGGCTGCTTGACTTGACTGGTGTGTGGGAATTTGTACCCCCCTCCCTTTCAGTCAGTCAGTCAGCAGAGGCCTGGCTCATTTTTATCAACCGCTCCATCCTGACCAGGGTTGGCAATACGCTAAGATCTAGATCTAGAGGAGCTTTATACCCACCACGTCACCTCATGTAACTCCTCGAAAGGTTGTCGGAGGCCGGAGAACCCGGTCCAGCGGCTACATATAATCAAAGGTCACTAAGCCTGAGTGACCAGTTGTCAGACATTCATCTGTTCCCCGAGGACACCACCATCCTGATGTTTGTTCTCAGAACATTTTCTCAGTTTTTGCAGATCACTGAGGTGGAAGATGTTCCTCAGAGACCAAGGGACCGAGCTTTTTTTTTTTCCCCTCCTGAAAGCTTTTTACAGCCACGCTTGTACTCTCGTCCACGTTTTTATTGGTCCACACTTGTCTGATGTTTTTCTTTACGGGTTCTGGTCTTCATCTTTGTCCTTCATCTTTCAGACGTGGTTTAGGATGATGGACACGTGGTGAATAACTCCAGTGGCACGTTATTCCACCACCAGTTGGTGTATCAGATCTTTGGATGACCAACAAGCTTCTGGAATGTGTTGGGGTGGCCCATCACCAGCGACACCAGAGTGCAAGTCCTGGCGGTGCCACAGGCTGAAGAGTTGCTGTGCTCCAATGCTACTAGATTGTTCCTTAGGTGTCCAAGGTGCTTGCTCGGTGTTTATTGTTGCTATGTTATTGCAAGGTGGTTGCTTTGGTGGTCCAGGTTGTTGCTAGGATGTTGCTATAGTATCTCAGGTGGTCTGCATTTGGGCAGCTTGACTGGACTGGTGTGTGGGAATTTGTACCCCCCTCCCTTTCAGTCAGTCAGTCAGCAGAGGCCTGGCTCACAGTCTGAGTGTAATTCATCCCAAAAGTGTTGAGTTAAGCATGTCTGTATAGGGCTTGCTTTGTGCTCAGGGGTGTAGTCATGCTGAAAAAGGACAGGGAACTCCCTAACCTGTTGCCGTAATGCCATAAAAGCACAGCATTTACCAGCTTTTGATTTAACACCATGTAGAGACGTTCCGGAACACAGAGTTCTGGTCTCGTCGCCGGTCAGTCTCCGAGGAGGGAGGTGCGAGGTTTAAATGTTTCTCCTTTGTAGAGCGACGTTTCTCAGTACGTTTAAGAGGCGGACGGCGTACCTCAGCTCCGATACGTGTCAGACGGACTTAAATCGTGATGACAGACACCAAACGCCGAGGAAAACAGAAAGGTTCCTCCTGAAACCCGTGACGAGGGGGGGGGTGTCGGGGGTGCTGTCGTTTTTCGGTACGACGCGGCAAACCTGTAGCACGACGGCTGACAGCCAGAATTTCCCAAAGTCAGTCAGGTCTCATTCTGTCACGCCGGAGCTCTTTAACCCCCCCCGGAGTGAAGGAGGTGAAAAACACGCGCCAAATTACTCCAGAAAACCACAAAAAAAAAGGTGGCAGGTATTTTTTAAAGTTGCACGAGTCTCGGGAGGTTTGCGGATGTCATGGTTTGACGTGCGGCGGTTTAGATCGGAAACAATCCTTCATAACGTGACACAAAACATCGGAAACTGGAGAATAGTCTCTAACGACGGCGCTCGTTTATCTGAGCTGATTTTTTGGGGGGGGGGGGGCAGAATATGATTTAAATATTCTGCTTCTACACACACACAGCGAGTTCATAACGACAGTACAGTGGAAATGACATGCCTCCGACTTTGCAGTGACAGTTTAGGGAAGGTCCCTTTCTGTTCCAGCATGAGTGAGCTCTATAAAGAAACTCCAGTGTCCTGCTTAGAGCCCTGACCTCAGCCCCACTCGGCAGCTCTGGGATGAACCGGAACGTCAACTGATCAATCACTGTCATGTTTGGACTGACCGGGCACAAATTCCCATACACAGACACACTCAAGTCTAGTGAGAAGCTCAGAAGAGCGGTGGCTGTAGGTTTGGTTCTTGGTCTTGTATTGGTCTCTGTTGGTTTGGTTCTTGGTCTTGTCTTGGTCTCTGTTGGTTTGGTTCTTGGTCTTGTCTTGGTCTCTGTTGGTTTGGTTCTTGGTCTTGTCTTGGTCTCTGTTGGTTTGGTTCTTGGTCTTGTCTTGGTCTCTGTAGGTTTGGTTCTTGGTCTTGTGTAGGTCTTTGTAGGTTTGGTTCTTGGTCTTGTGTAGGTCTTTGTTGGTATGGTTCTTGGTCTTGTGTAGGTCTTTGTTGGTATGGTTCTTGGTCTTGTGTAGGTCTTTGTAGGTTTGGTTCTTGGTCTTGTGTAGGTCTTTGTTGGTATGGTTCTTGGTCTTGTCTTGGTCTTTGTTGGTATGGTTCTTGGTCTTGTGTAGGTCTTTGTTGGTATGGTTCTTGGTCTTGTCTTGGTCTCTGTAGGTTTGGTTCTTGGTCTTGTGTAGGTCTTGGTTGGTAAAGAACATTGGCTTGTCTTGGTTGGCGTGTTTTTTGGCCTTGGTTACTAATGGGTTTATTCTTTTCTTGGATCTGATTGGTCGGGTGGGTACGACACTGTCGTTAGGTAGATCTGGTATGACGACCAAAAAAATTTTCCCTCCACAAAGACGGGAGTCACACCGACCCATTTTCTGACGGATGTTGGAGGCGTCCTGATGAACGGAGACCTGCGAGCACACGCGTCTGTCAGAGCCGCCGTCTTACACAAAGCGCCATCAGATCCTGAATTCATAAAGAGCCAAAATGTGCACTTGGGTGTGAATGGCATCAAAACATCCCGAGGCAAAAGCGTGCGGAGTGAAGACGACCCGCTGTTCCTGTAAAGCTCCTACTGAGCTCCACTGGATCTCTGAGGAACCTGAACGTTCACACGCCGACAAGATACACAAAATCTGATTTATATACGAACACCAGGACCTACGGACACTGTTTTAGGGGGGGTAAAGGATCTCGGGAGGTTCTGCTCCTGTCACGTCAATCCAGAGCAACGTCAACTTCCACGAACTTGAGGTTTGGATGGTCGGATTTGGATTTCTGGTAACTTTTTGGCAAGGTGTCCCAATTCTTTGTTGATGATATGAGCAGACTTCACCAACTATAACTTAAACAGGGTCAACACCTGTTCCAACCAAGACACGGTTAAGATCCATCCTACCAAAGAGAACCAAACTGATGTACCTGTTCTGAGATTGTTCTGAGCCGTATTCAGTTTCGCTTTGATTTTCGGACCTTTTTGCATTAGATTTGTTATCATTTATTATTATTTTATTGTAATTATTTATTAGCTTCACACCGCTGTAACCTGAACGCAGCATTAAAACGAAGACGTTCCACGAGATTTTGAAGTGTGTTTGTGGTAAATTGTGTCCCGTTTTGACAGAGGAGCGTTTGTGAGTTCTGGCCCTGATGTTGGAAGGCGTGAGACGGCCTGGCTCACGGTCGACGTTCCGATTCATCCCAAATGTGTCAAGATAAGGAATCTCTTCAGGCCACTGATGTTGTTAAACCACGTCGTTACAGACCTCACTTTGTGTCCAGACTACAGAGAAAAACGTGAACATATTTAATAAACAGTTCAGAATTGGAAGTGAAGCGGGATTATGATACAGGACTCTCAGTGGAGAAGCGTTTATCCACAACGTTTCTCCTCCATTTCCTCGTCCTCCGGGGGAAAAACCAGCCCGACGTTTTTCCCACGTTTTTTTCTCCGTGTTTTGTTGTTTTTTTGTATTTCGAGGTTTGAAAGCAAATCTAAAAGCAGACATAAATAAATCCATTCAGAAATAAATCCGTCCTTTAAAAGCGGAGGTACCGGAGGCACTTTAATGGGTTTCCCTGCGTCCAGGTTTGAGGGTGAAGCGCTCCCTGCAGTATTCATAAATATAAAAGATGCATGCGGAAATCCGATCCGGCGCACGCGCTCGGATACACGGGGCTGAATGAATGATTCATCTGATGGGCACTCAGAGAGATGCACCGAGCGTCCAGCCGAAACAAACACATCGGTGCACCCGCAAACACCAGCGCCACTCTTATGATCAGTTCAGTACAAAAGAAACACGGAACACCAGTGCTGGCATCCTACAACCTGATTAAACTTCAACCCAGTTTGCTGTTCGCTGACCTTCTCAAAGCTCCTCCAATGAGACGAACTGTTTGAAATGAGGCCTGTCTCCTGGGAGAAACTGATTCTGATTCTCAGCGTTTCTCAGAAGCTGGAGCTGTAACACAAGTTTAAAAGTGAAACAGGGAGGAGAATCCAGATGAACACAGATACACGTGGAGCTGTAACCCCGGATCTGACGCAGATTCGTCTCATATTCACACTTTGATGACGTTTTATTGCTCAAGCCGAGCGCTTCTCATGTGGATGCGCCCTAAAAGGCTGAGAGATCACACAGAGGTCGCTATTTGAAGCGGGGCGTCCGACATGCTCTTATTCAGGTGTCCGAATACTTTTGGCTATATTGTGTATATCTTCTGTGAGGAACGTTCCGCTAGATTCAGAACGGCCGGCTCACAGTCGGTGTTCCGATGATTCCAGAGGTGACGGGGATCAGGGACAGAGGAACGAACAGTGCCATGTTTTCGGGTTAGCGACCGCGCCCTCTCAGAACGAACCCGTGTGTGAAACGTTGATTATTTCTTCTCGCTCTCCGTGTTTGATGTTCGTCCCCATGAAGGACAGAAGAACCGGAGGCGACCCACCCGAGACGAATATTGTGTGTTTGTTATTTTTATTTATTTATTTATTCTTTTTTTACTGAAAGTTTCTCTCCTGATGTTCAAGTCTGCAGGTGCGATTGACTTTCCTTCAAAATCAGAGCGCTGAGGAAAATATTATCAATATTTAATTACTATGAGCTTCAGGGAAACGGAGGCTCAATAAGTTTGTGAAAATAATTTATAAATCAAAATACACCTTTTATTGAGGGGTGTGGGGGGTGTGTGTGGGTGGGGGGGTGTAAAACGGCATCGGACTATACGCTCAAAAGTCCTATATACGATCACCTAGCACTTTATTAGGAACACCTATTCATTGATTATTTTATAAGCTTCACTTTGTGGGTATACAATTACTAACTGTCACCCAGTCGCACCCTAGTTATCTATTAAAAAGCACCCCCGTATGACCCCCCACACATACCCGCATATACACTTTAGCTTCTTAATTCTTTAGAATAAAAGTCCAGTTCAGCGGAGCAGTTTAGCGGGATGTTTTGCTAGCCGACGGTAATAAATCACCCCCATAAATAATTCACGCCGGCAGCTAAACCTTCCTCATGTTATCTCCGTGAGCGGGGTTTTACCTTCCCTCTATAAACCACGCCACGCCCTCACCGCCGCCCGGACCGAGCGCCGCTTTCATTAGCGGGATTACACGCTCAATTACTCACTCTATTATTTTAATTAACATTAACACATGATCAATTAAAACCGGCTGTAATTACTCCTCCCTTCATTTAGAACAGCACGGCGCAGGATCACAGCCCTGGTTCAAAAATACCAGTTTACTGGTGCGGCTCATGGGCCGGTGTGGTGGAACGGCTCAGCGTGGCATCAGATCAAAACTGTACAATAGACTAGGCTGGCACCATTCGGAATGGTTTACTGGTTACACTGGTACCTTAAAACTCGATGTTCGTCGGATCTGGGAGTGACGTCGATATGCTGAAATAATACTAAATAAAAAAAAAATATTATTAAATATAAATAACACTAAAAATAAATAAAACAAAATATAAATAACACTGTTAAATACACTGAAAAAATACTATAAAAAACAATGAATATAAATGTAAATATATATAAGCTACAATTAAATAACATTAAAATTAAATAACACAAAATATAAATAACACTAAAAATAAATTACAATAAATATAAATAACACTAAATATAAATTACAATAAATATAAATAACACTAAATATAAATTACAATAAATATACATTACAATAAATTTAAATAACATTAAATATAAATAACACTGAATATAAAGAACAATAAATATAACACAAAATTTAAATAACAATAAATATAAATAACTATTAAATATGCTTAAATAATACTAAATAAAAAAATGAATAAGTATAATTGTAAATATAAATAACACTAAAAAAAAAACAATAATTATAAATAACACTAAAAATAAAGAACATTAAATATAAATAATAATAATTATAAATAACACTAAAAATAAATAACATTAAATATAAGTAACACTGAATTTAAATAACACTATAAAATATACTAAAAAATAATAAGTACTTTCTCATGGGTGGCAGGGTAGCTGCTGCCAGTTTTCTGAGCGCTTGGGTTAGAACTTCACCAGGTGGACCAAGTAGCTGCCAGAGTTGCTACTCTAGATTATAGTTAACTGTAGATTATAATTTTGTTGTTTTTTATTCGAATCCTCTTGTTTTTTTTATTTTCTTTAGTTTTCTGGTCTCCTGAGCAGGTATAAAGGACTTTCTGGGGTGAGGTGTAAACTACTAACGTTACTTGTCGGGAGCGTTCGTGAGTCGTGGTTTAACATTAAATCTGCTAGTCCTCAGCCTGAGAGTGGTGGAGTGGTGGTGGGGTGGAGAGGGGTTGATGGGAGGCCCGGCGAGGATGAGAGACAAACGGCTGCATCTCCGGCGATTAAAGGCGCTGTTGTAAAAACCCTCGCATTAATAAGATATGTACATTATGGACTCGGAACATCCTCTCAGCTCGGGATGAAAAATTAAAGAGGGGCGGAGCACCGACCCGTCGAGCCGCAGTACAGCCATCAATAAGTCAGGAAATCGAGCAGGGGAAGATTCCTGCGCCACAAGGTGCGCCCGCCTGGTTCGCACGGTTTATCGCCCCCTTTTATCTCAGCGTTAGCCTGGCACCTCGAGCGCAGACGCTACACCTTCCCTATAGAACCTGGCGCGTTTTTCAGACTCCACACCTCCCACGTCGTAACAGCGCTCGGTTGGCGCAGGAGTGGAATTCGGATTTAGACGCGGGTGCTAGCGTTCGCTGGGTGACACATTTGCATGCATCGTGGAGGCCGAACGCCGCTAGCAGTCGTCGCCTGGAGCCAGACTCGTACTTTCAGTCGGTCTAACAGTCGGTCCGGAACTTCTGCAGCTCTCGTGTCCTTTCTGTAGAGCGACAGATCGTGTCCTCTCATCTTCCGTCTTCTGTTCCCGGATCAGACGTTCCTCTCTCACCCCTGGCTACAGATTCCGGATCCCAAGTGTTCCCCAGGCTGCTGTAGGATAAAACCCCTCCGGCGACTCCCGATTTTGCCCTGTGGTTCCAGGCCGCTGGGACGTGGCTGAAGTAGGTCCAGCGGGAGCCGACAAAAGGGCGTTTTATGAGATGCCTGAACCGCTTAACTGGTATCTTCGGGATGAGAATCAGCGACTACGATGAGGTACAAAAATGTGCCCCAAGGGCTGAAGTTTAAACACCTCGGGCGCTTATTTATGAGCGACTGGACCAGCAGGTTCCAGTATAAAAGATCAGAAACCTACCACTTAGAACTCAGGTTTCTGATCTTTTATACTAAGAACTTAAGTTCTCAGTGTGGAACCATTTATTTTTGGTGGGAACATGCTGAACCTGTTCAAAATCTCGTTCATGAACCAGAACGGAGTGCGTGGACATGGTGGTGGTGTGATAGTGTGTGTTGTGCTGGTATGAGTGGATCAGACACAGCAGCGCTGCTGGAGTTTTTAAACACCTCACTGTCACTGCTGGACTGAGAATAGTCCACCAACCAAAAATATCCAGCCGACAGCGCCCCGTGTGCAGCGTCCTGTGACCACTGATGAAGGTCTAGAAGATGAGCGACTCAAACAGCAGCAATAGATGAGCGATCGTCTCTGACTTTACATCTACAAGGTGGACCGACTAGGTAGGAGTGTCTAATAGAGTGGACAGTGAGTGGACACGGTGTTTAAACACTCCAGCACAACTAAATAATACCTGCTCTGTGGGGGAATTCAAATTTAAGGACGTTAAACAAATCGGGTTTGGGAAAACGAACAAAAATACCGAGCATTTGATCTTCGTCCGTGTATCGTTTAGGTCTCACTGACGACATACAGACGTGGATTTAACTGAATGATCAGGTCTGGATTCTGACTGACGTCACTTTAAAGCAATCAACACCGGGCACCTCTTACCACCTCCTGCCCTCCCAAACTGCCCAGAGGGGGTCCTAACCCTTAAATTGCCCTCCTGTGATGTCTGATTTCCTTGTCCTCATGGGAGGTAGAGGGTTAGGAGTGTTGATTGATTGATGATGATCTGTAGAACCTTTAAGAAGCTTTTGTTTATTTATTTATTTATCCAGTGACTTAAAAAGTATTCACACCTCTTCAACCCCCCAGTGATATTAAAATGAATGAAGGAATATCGCCTGCCTGTACCAGCTGAGATTTGAACTGACAACCCGCTGGTTCGAAGGTCAGTCCAGTAATCCCTCGATTGCTCGAACTGTAATGAGCTACTTTTATTACCAATAATGTTGGTGTCGTATTATTTTGGGCAGTGGTAGCTCAGCTGTTAAGCTACTGGACTAGTAATCAGATGGTTGTTGGTTAAAGCCCCACCACTACTAAGGTGCCACTGTTTGGGCCCCTGAGCGAGGCCCTTAAACCTTGATTGCTTGACTGTAATGAGCTACTTTTATTAATAATAATGTTGGTGGCGTATTATTATTATTATTGTCGGCAGCGGTAGCACTAGTATTCAGAAGGATGCTGGTTTAAGCCCCACCACTACTAAGGTGCCGCTGTTGGGCCCCTGAGCAAGGCCCTTAAACTTCAACTGCTTAACTGTAATGAGCTACTTTTAATAATAATAATAATAATAATAATAATAATAATAATAATAATGTTGGTGTCTTATTATTATGGTCAGCGGTAGCTCAGTGGTTTAGGTACCGGACTAGTAATCAGAAGGTTGTTGGTTTAAGCCCCACCACTACTAAGGTGCCACTGTTGGGCCCCTAAGCAAGGCCCTTAACCCTTGATTGCTTGACTGTAATGAGCTACTTTTATTAATAATAATGTTGGTGACGTATTATTATTATTACTGTTATGGTCAGTGGTAGCTCAGTGGTTAAGCTACTAGACTAGTAATCAGATGGTTGCTGGTTTAAGCCCCACCACTATTAAGGTGCTACTGTTGGGCCCCTAAGCAAGACCCTTAACCCTCAATTAAAACTGTATTCAGTCTAAATTGTAAGCGTCCTGTAAGTGTGAATGTAACTGGAATTGGTTGTGCCGTCTGTGCCCGGTGTTTTGCGTGGCACCGTACCCACCGTGACCTTGTTTTTGATGAAGCGATGATTTAAACTGAATATAAAGTGTTTTTATCAGGTCTTCATCGTCGGGGAAACCCAGAGAGATGGAGGATAATTACACCTGCCGCCCGATAGATCATCTCAGGTCCTCACCGGTGCGTGATTTCCTCCTGTTATTTTACCCGCCGCGTCTCTTGTTTTCTGGCTGGTGGTTTCAGGTGCAACACTCGGGAATAATGAAGTCCAATTACGGCCGCTCCCGTTTTTTTACTCTGATGGGAGCCAATATTGTCATCAGTCTCCAAATTACACGGTGTCTCTCCGCGCCGCGCCGACTAAACATGCAATCAGGCGTCGTACCGCCGCTCACGATCGTGGCAATTATTTCCCTGCGCGGAAACAGCCGCCCGAGCCCCTCGGTGCCCTCGCCGATACAGACACTCACGCATGGAGACGCAGCGAACGGAAGACGGGTGCTGGATTATACACCGAACAAGCTGTGGTGCACGTGGTACCAGTGCCAAGGGCCACGCCCTCACCATCTGAGCCAACGATCATAAAGCGTGTTAACAATGTTCAGGTTCAGGACAAAATATGTTTTAACGATATAAATGCTTCCAACTTTGCAGCAACAGTTTATGGAACCGCCTTCTTCATGTTCCCTTATGAGCCCTGACCTCAGCCCCACTCAGCAGCTCTGGGATGAACCGGAACATCAACTGATCAACTATTTTTGCAGAATGGGCACAAATTCCCACACACAGACAGTTCAAAGTCTTGCTGTTGCTCAAGCTGAAATGATCACACAGAGGTTTTGGTTGCCAATGCTGGACCCCTGAGCAAAGTCCTACCCCCAACGATCCCAAATAAAGAGGGTCTGCAGGGCTAGCTTCGAGATCATCGTCATTCCCGATTGTGAATGCGCAGCTGCTCGCACGACCCAGATTTGATCTGCGGCGCTTTTTAATCACCTGTCGGTCCCACTAAGAACCAACGTCACGTACGGAGCGCCACTCTAAGTTCCACGTGACTCGTACAGGGACCCGGACCAGTCCCGGAGATCGAATATCGCGGCAGCATGTGCAGTCTGACCTTCCTGCTGTGCTTGTGTGTCGCCCGGGCAAAAGTATCAGGACGCCTCCGATTGTCACGTGTTTCAGTCACGACAGACGTGGTGAAAGAGCTTTTATTTACCCAGCTAAAGCGTGACTAACGCAGCTGCAGGAATCAAATAAATAAATAAAAAATCTCCTGGCTGAGAAACATAAGCGGCACACGTCTGTGCCAGGGGTTTTCAGTGGACCGGTGGAGGTGAATAACAGCTCGCTAACGTAGCCGCCGGTTTGGTAAAACCTCACTTTTTTTATTCCTATTTTTCAGCTCATTCAGTTTGGTGACGGGCGCGGCGGCGCTCTAAAAATACGCTCCCCACCGAGCGCAGATAAAAGACTCGGCATGGCTCGCCGCCGCTCCCGGCCCTGCCAACCCCGTGTTTATTTCTGTAAGTGTGTTTCGCCAAGATTACGGCCGCCGCTGTGCAGCGTGGCAGGAAACGGCTACACCAAAAAAAAATCCTTCTTTTGTATTATTACTCTGTTTTTTCCCTCCTGTGCTCTCTCAATCCCGGTCCCCAGATTGGGATCAGCGATAGGTCTGTGTGGGGAGTACGGATAGGGCTCGCGGTGCAGCTTTAATTCTGATTAAAACACACACCAGGTCGTCTGGTTGTTCTGGAAACGTACTGGCACCAGACTGGCAAACCGGAAACCTGTGCCGCGTCATTCTGATACTCAGAGGTCTAGTTTGATCTAGAGAAGCTTCCCACCAGACTGAAGTGTGTCTGTGTGTGGGAATTTGTGCCCATTCAGTTGTATTTATACGACTGGGCGCTGATCGATCGGTCGGTGTTCCGGTTCATCCCAGAGCTGTTGAGTGGGGCTGAGGTCAGGGCTCTGTGCAGGACACTTTCTTATAATGCTGGAACAGGACAGGATCTTCCCTAAACTGTTGCTGGAAGTCGGAAGCATGTAATTTCTTTTCTATGATTAATTTATTACACCTGAAACATGTGACAGTCGTGGGTGTCCTGATACTTTTGTTTATATAGTGTGTGTTCTGTCATGGCTGTTTGTGGGCGCCTGACCGGTTGATAGCACAGCTGGAGATGTGAATCGGAGTGTGTGTGTGTGTGTGTGTGTGTGTGTGTGAAGGCTTCCCACCAGACTAAAGTGTGTCTGTGTGTGGGAATTTGTGCCCGTGATCGGAGCTCGTTTTCGGTTCTCTGTGAGCGTGTCGGTGAGGATCTTCTCCCAAATACGTCCTTTTTTTTATTCATCACTTTTATCAAATCAGATCAGATATTTCGTCGAGCCGCTTGGTGCTACAATCAGCATAATTTCCAGAACTTTCTCCACCGCTCGTCCCGCTTCCTCGCGTCCGCTCTGCTTCTCTCTTTGCGGACGTTTTATTTGATTGGTATGTAAATCGAATTCAGAAAGTATTAGACGTCTTCACGTGGCACGCGGCGTAATCAGGAGCGTTGGGCGGGTTATTTTCTGCTGACGCCGCGAGAAACCGATTCACACCATTTAAAATGAGATCGCAGCGCCGATACTCACTCCTGAATCATTAAGAGGGAAATAAACATCGATAAACGGCTCATTTCAGTTATTATATTTAAACAGGTGTCCACATACTTTTGGCTGTGTGCTCTCGGCTCGTTTATTACCCTTGAAGCTCCGGCTGCTGTGTGAAGTCATGAATAGAATAAAATAGAACGTGTTTGTTTAACATATCGTATATCGTATATCCCAGCTGGTTTGGAAGCTGCGGTCAGGGGCCAAGAGGGTTAGGGGCCTTGCTCAAGGGCCCAACACTGGCTGCCTGGCAGAGAACCCACAACCTTTCGATTGATAGCCCGAAGCTCCACCCACTAGGCCCCAACAGTCTGAAAAGCATTAAAAGCTCTGGACGTTGAGACGCTTTATTTTTGGGCTTCTCTCAGACTCTGGTTCTGGTGGAGCGTAGTGTGTAGTGTGTAGCGTGTAGCGTGTACCGTGTAGTGTGTAGCGTGTAGCGTGTACCGTGTACCGTGTAGCGTGTAGCATGTGAATGTTCCTCCAGTCGAATGTTTGACCTCGGCGTTCTCGGCGTGTTTTCGCTCTCTGTTTCCTGTCTAGACGAGTGTGTGAGTTTGCATTGGAAACTGTTCATCAGTGATGCAGAAACGATCGCTTCAGAAGCAGAAATACCATCACTGTGTGTGTGTGTGTGTGTGTGTGTGTGTGTGTGTGTGTGTGTGTGTGTGTGTGTGTGGGCACAACTGGTCGTGTTGGCCCAGTAAAATCAGTTCCAGATGTGAACGTGCAGTGGTGTGTGTGCTGCAGACCTCCAGCGTGATCTGTGGTGTCTTTCAACATCCACTCCCAAACCAGTAAAAGAACCCAGTACGTGTGATTAAAGATCAAAGCAAAGATCAAAGCCACTTCTAACAACATGAGTAGATGTTTCTCCTCAAACTAAAAGTAAAAAAAAGAAAATAATTCTAATGTTTCACTGATCAACTTCATTCTAGTTTGTACATAGATACACACGCTCCAAAAAAGTCTGGACGGGGGCGTGTTCCCCCCACCAGCGTTCCTAATAATGACACTTTATAATGCGTGTGGAACTGAGGACACTACTCGTTGCTCCGTTCTCGCTGGATACGAGACTTCAGCGGCTCAACAGTCCGTCTCACCGTCGTCTGATTCTCCTCTTCATGATGCGCCGGGTATTTTCATTAGGAGACAGATCTGGACTGCAGGCAGGCCGCTCAAGCACACGCACTCTGTGTGTACTAAGCCATGCTGTTGTAACCTGCAATATGAGGTGTGGTGTAGGTCTGCTGAAATAATCACCAATCATCAACTGTCTATCTATCTATCTATCTATCTATCTATCTATCTATCTATCTATCTATCTATCTATCTATCTATCCGTTTATCTGTCTGTCTGTTTGTCTATCTATCTATCTATCATCTATCTCTCTATATATCTATCTGTCTGTCTGTCTGTCTATCTTATCTTGTATCTTATTGTATCTATCTTATCTCTTTTCTTATCTTGTCTCCGTCCCAACTTTTTTGGAGTGTGTTGCAGGCAGTAAGCTCTTAATGTGTTTATATTTACAAACTACTTTTACTGCGTTTTACTTAATGTCCCAACTTTTATGGAAACAGCGCTGAAGTCCCAAGGATTTGTCTGGACTTTGGACAGATTCTGGACAGATTCGGACCCGGCGCTGAGGTTCCTCTCCTCTGTTCCCCTCTGCCGGGAGGAGGAAATTCGGAGGTACGTGTTACCGAGCTGTGAGCGCGCGGCCCACACGGTGCACGTGCGAACTATCGGATGTGCTCGGCTCAGAGAAACCTCAAACTCCCCCGACCGAACGAGACGAATCGGAACGAGGCCTCGGAAAGAAAGAAAAAAGCTAAATGAGCGGCACGGCTGCACCGCGCGCTAAACCAGCGGCGCTCTATAAATAGCTGCGCGCACCGCTGTAGGAAGATCTGATGTAAGCGCCGCTACGCTGCCAGGGACTGTTTTTTAATTTTGTGGGCTAGGCTGGCAGCCACCGCTGTGCTAATGACAGACGTACGGCTACCCGTTTCTCCAGGAGGACCTTGGGTTTCCGATTCCCTCGTCTCCGCCCTCGCCGAGGATCTAACCAGAGGCTAAGTGTACGCCTGCCGTCCAAGCGTCCGAGCGTCCCGCGGTGTCCTGGTGCACGGAGAACCAGATGTTCTAAACTGTTCCCTCATATCATATACGATCAGCCATAACAATAAATAAATAAAACCACTCCAGCGTCCTGTGAAGGTCTAGAAGATGACCGACTCAAACTTTACATCTACAAGGTGGACCGACTAGGTAGGAGTGTCTAATAGAGTGGACAGTGAGTGGACACGGTGTTTAAAAACTCCAGCACAACACACACTAACACATCCACCACCTAAATAATACCTGCTCTGTGGTGGTCCTGTGGGGGTCCTGACCATTGAAGAACAGCCATGAAAGGGGGTAACAAAGCATGTAGAGAAACAGATGGACTACAGTCAGTAATTGTAGAACTACAAAGTGCTTCTATATGGTAAGTGGAGCTGATAACATGGACAGTGAGTGTAGAAACGAGGACCTGTATAATTTAGGGGACACATATTTGTGGTGTAGCTTTAGGTAAGTTAAACCAGAGTGAGATGGAATGACAGGCGTCAGTCACTAACCCCTCGGTCCGGGAGGATATTTACAATTCCGAGAGCGGCGTGAATCAGACAAGTCTGCACTCGCATCGATCCCGGACCAATCTTCCTCTGTTGACTTTTACAAATGCGCCTACAAATGTGTGCTGATAAATATTCAGGCCGGCCCCGCCCGGATGTTCTGGGTGTTCAGGATGGTCGCGCTCCACATGCTGAACGGCGCTATGAAAAATTGAGACATCAGGAAATATTCATAAGTCCTGGCCCAAGATGTATGGCTGCGCTTTTCCACGCCGAGACGCCGGAGTCGCCGTACGTGGCTGCTGTATCAGTCTGGAAATAAATAAAATAATAAATAAATAAATAAATAAAGGAGAGCAGATTAGTGTGGATTCTCCTCCCCGCTGGATTTATAACGTACAGGATGATATTGAATTTGAGGAAGGGAATTCATTTCCGACTTCGGGCGGTATGATTAAAAACCTGCAGACTTTCGAAGACAAAGCGTCCGACGGAGTCGACGGAGAGCTCCGGATCCTCGCGGTTCCTGTCCGAAGACGTACGGCGGTACTTATTTATACCGGAGCGGGGGACGCAACCAGAGGAAGCACGTCTACATTTATAGATGGATAATAACAACACGACCCGGCAACACAAACGTAATAAAATTCATTAATACAAACGGTGGCGATCTGGTCCCACTGTGGTTTACAATGTGTAGCGTAAAGCCTCCACAAGGGGGCGTTCGTGTACAAGTTTATTTCATATTTGTACCTGTTAAAATTGGTTTATTTATTATTCACTCTGGTTCCTCTCAAGGTTTCTTGATGTTACATGTTAATGATGTTAATGTTACATGTCTCAGAGGAAGCATGTGCTAGCCAATCTAATGCAGAAAACCCCCCTGAGACATAGCCAGTTTTCAGAGAGGGGGGTAAATCCGCCCCTCATCCTCGTAGTGTCGGTTCAGGAGCCACCTGCGGGTTTATAACCGTGAGGATGGGATTTCAGACCCCGATTGTTTTCGGATCGGGCGACTGTTTAAGGCGAGGCGTCTCTCTAAATAAGCAGCGTGGGTTTGTACCCGCCGCGTTGCCCCCCGGCGTACAGCCGCCTGATTAGATTGTGTATTTCTCTTCCTCTCTGTCGGTGTCTCACCCCCCCCGTGTGAAACTTATTTAGAACGATCTATTTCTATCTCCCCGAGGCCTCGATTTACGACACGCCGTGTCAACTAATTAAAGCACTTCAGCTTTTGACTTTTTGCAGCTCCGTCTGAGAGGAGATGGGGGGGAGCGCAACACGCCCCTCCACCCCAACCCCCCCCCCCCAAAAAAAAAAACCAGCGTCTGATCAGCTAATCGTCCTCCCACAGACACCTCCCAACCTTTCACATCTGCTAGATGGCACCCACGGTGGTTTGTCTGGCGGGTTTGATAGGCAGGAGGTTTGAAACACCGAACTCTTCTGTACCAGCATCCAGTGCCCCCCCCCCCCCGACACACACACTGGTTACCAGTTTAGCACCAAAATATCCAGTTTATTCATTACTGACACTTCCAGTAGCAAGGTTTTGTCCCATATACCCAGAACTGGTACTACCTGCACAGTAGAACAGTGGTAGCCCAGGGGTTATAAAGTACTTGCCACTGTTGGACCCCTGAGCAAGGCTCTTAACTCTCAATCGCTCATGCTGTAAGTCGCTTTGGATAAAGGGATTCGAACCCAGAACCCACATGCCTCAGAGGAAGCACATGCTAGCCAATACCACCCCCCGAGACATAGCCTGTCGTTTCATTATGTAGACATAGGGATTCGAACCCAGAAGCACCAACACATGTTGTATACGTGGCAGTTTGAGTATGTGCATTACTGTCTCAGAGGAAGCATGTGCTAGCCAATCCAATGCAGGAAATGCCCCTTAGACATAGCCAATTGTGTCTGTATGTAGACACTGGAGATTCGAACCTAGAAGGACCTAGTCTGGGAGGAAGCATGTGCTAGCCAACCCAATGTGGGGAAACCCCCGAGACATAGCCAATCGTGTCTTTATGAAGACTCTGGGATTGTGCAATAGTGTCACATGTCTGGGAGGAAGCATGTGCTAGCCTAATGTCATGCAGCAGGAAAGACTTCGGTCTGGTCCTGTATTTGCCACTGTTTGGAACATCTGGCGCGGTCGGAACATCTGGTAAACGGCCCCCCATGCTGGCAGGAGCCTGTCTGCTCAGATAAGCCGGAGGTTCCCGATTCGGAACCGACGAACGCACGCTTGGCTCCGGCCGACTCCTCCGCCGGGGTTCCGCGGCTGATCCGGTGCCACAGAAGGGGCTGAGGATACCCATCCTGCTGCCTAATCCTCTCGAGGGGGGCGGGATTAGCGCAGGAGCCCCCGAGGTGGCCGTTCTGCCACGCTGTGTCAGGTTCCACCCGATTATCTTCAGGCTCCGGCTCAGCTCCCCGCCGATTCCCTCGGACCCCAGAGCCGCGCCCGCGCCGCGCCCGCGCCGCGCCGCCCTATCCTGGGAGTCTCTCTGTGAGGAGGATGATGAGGACGCGTCTTCTGCTTCTTCTTTGTCTTGCTCGCTAGTTTATCGGGTAAAATTTGCGGCGATTTTTTATTTATTTATTTTTTAAATAATTGGCGATTAAAACTCGACTCAATATTGAACAAAAGAAGAAAACAGATTAGGTGTGAAAACAAACGAGACGAGAACGACAACTGAGGTGCAGCTAATGCCCTGCTGGAGACGTTCGACACACTCAGCAGTTCAGCCACCGCTCTGTGTGTGTGTGTGTGTGTGTGTGTGTGTGTGTGTGCGCGGTCGAGATGGCACGCTGGGGCGCTGTTTCATCTGGCTTCAATCTGTTTCCGATGCCAACCACAGACACGGCGTAATGAGACAGGAGAACGTATGCGGTCCCATCCGAACCCTTGTGGCCTTTTCGGTCACGCTTCTCAAAGTCTGCGCCACTATTTCTCTCTTTTTCTCTCAGTTTAGTCATATCCAGTTCCTCCTCCTCTGCTGGAGACCCCGATGGCGTACGAGGAGGGTACACGCCCTCTTTCTGACCCCTTCTTATTCGCCTGTACTTCACACACGGAGGGTCACGCGCTGATCTCCTCGTTCCTCCATTTCTGTACAGGCACCTTACACAGCGCCGAAGACCCCGCCCACTTTTTTAGTCCCGTCTTTTCCCACCCGATTCTGTCCACTGCGGGCACTAGGGGGCGCGAAGAGTCCTGGAAAATATCTAGGCGACTCCAAATGCTGCAGTGTGAAAAGTGGGACTAGGCTATGACTAGCTACAGTTTGTAATTGTATACCCTCTTAATTTATCTGTATGGAAGGTCTGGCTTATATAAAATGCCAGATAGGTGTTTCTAATAAACTGCAGGAAACGCCCCTTAGACATAGCCCATCGTGTCTGTCTGTAGACACTGGGGATTCGAACCTAGAAGGACCCAGTCTCGGAGGAAGCACGTGCTAGCCAATTCACCCCTGAGACAGCCAATCGTGTCTGTATGCAGATTGTGCATTAGCGTTACATCTGGAAGGAAGCATGTGCTAGCTAAATGTCATGCAGCAGGAAAGACTTTGGTCTGGTCCTGTATTTGCCACTGTTTGGAACATCTGGCGCGGTCGAAACATCTGGTAAACGGCCCCCCATGCTGGTAGGAGCCAGTCTGCTCAGATAAGCCGGACCGCTGGGGTTCTGCGGCTGATCCGGTGCCACGGGAGGGGCTGAAGATACCCATCCTGCTGCCTGGGTTGGGGTTTGTTGCCACCCTGTGCCCAGCGTTTCTGCCCGGTCCCGGACCCACCGCAGCTCAGGTCAGGCTGACCGAGGTGAGCACGTGTTCCCAAACGGCTCCACACGGATTGTTTAGCATTTCCGTCCTGCTGGTTTATCCGAGAACAGTGGGTACCAGGATGCCGGTGGGCGTACCGGGTCTCGGTTATCCGTCTGTAAAGAACTCTCACTCGCTTTCACGTTCTGTTAATCGATGAATCGATACGATACGAAGGCGCGGTGAAGAAATAATCGTATGCGTGGCGGTTTCATCACAGCCGTGACGCCGGCACCGTCATGCCCTTCGGTAATCCATCCAGCCGGCTGTAATTCAGCCTGTCCGCTTTACGTCCTGGAAATGAATATCCGATTCTCATCCGCTGATTTACTGGAGCGGGAATAATCCCGGCCGCCGAGTCCGAAAGTCCCGGCCTTGACATAGATCACAGCTCTCGAAGCCCGGCGCCGAAAACAAAGCGGCACAGAAGCCATTCATGCCACCCTCTCACTGCCCGGCGTATTATCACACGTGTGTGTGTGTGTGTGTGTGAGTGTGTGTGTGTGTGCCTTGTGATGGACTGACGACCCGTCCAGGGTGTTTCCGACCTTTCGCCCAGTAAATCAGACCCACTGCAACCCTGACCAGGATAAAGCGGTGGTAAAACAGACAGTGAATTGATTAAAAAATAAATAATAATAATAATGAATAATAATAATAATAATAATAAATAAATAATAATAAACAATAAGAATAATAGATAATAATAATAATAACAATAAATAATAATAAATAAAAGAATAATAAATAAAAAATAATAAAAATAAATAATAATAAAAATAAATAATAATAATTAAGAATACTAATAATGAATTTTAATAAATAATAGTAATAATAAATATTAATAACAAGTCCATCCATAATCATCCATCCTCCATCATCCATCCATCCATCATCCTCCATCCTCCATCCATCATCCTCCATCCTCCATCATCCATCCATTTCAAGTCTCAGAGGGGAACCCGGCCTAATTTTGGTCACAGAAAAGCCCCTAAAGAACATTTTATCCTAAATTTGACTGTAATCCTGATTTTAAGCTGTAGGCTCACCCAGTGCCGCGTGGAGTCGAGGTACGGCGCATCAGAAACGCTGGCTAATCAGTATTCAGCGTTACGCTAAACCCCTCATCCACCCCGCTGACAACAGTGGCGCTAACAGAATGTGAACGATCTCTCAGAGCGGAGACGCTCCAGCGTTTCATTTATTTTATTATTCCTCCTCTCCTCCGTCCCGCCGTTCCTCTCTCACTCCAGCGTGGATCCTCACAATGCTGTTCTTCAGGTGAACTGAGCAGCAGGAGGTCTCGCTCTCTCATTGTTCTGCCTCCCGTCATCAAACGTCTAGACGGGACTCATCTGCGCCCCTCCGAATTTACCCTGAGCGCTGGACCACAATGTGGCTCCTCTTCCATTCAGACTCGTTCTTTTATAAACAGCACTTACAGAGGAATCAGGGGAAAGTGAAGCAGAGACCAACAGAAGCGCTGAAGAGCTTCAATAGTTCAGCTTGTACCAGGACGAGCGCGTGGAACAGTGGTCACCCGGCACTGTACGGTCAAGGCAGCTTAGATTAGTAAAACACAGCACCCGAAAAATGTCTTCATCATCCTTATAATAGTATATTAATAATAATAATTGGTGGCAGGGTGGCTCTGTTGCTTGGGTTCGATTCTGTGTGGAGTTTTGTGTGGGTGCTCTGGTTTCCTCAAACAGTCCAAAGACGTGCAGTCAGATTAACTGGAGATACAGTGTGTGTGTGTGTGTGTGTGTGTGTGTGTGTGTGTGAGTGTGAGTGTGCCTTGTGATGGACTGGCGACCTGTCCAGGGTGTTTCCTACCTTTCGCTCAGTAAATCAGACCCACTGTGACCCTGACAATGAATTAATAAAAAAGTACCACTACTAATAATAATAGTAATAATACAAAAAAATTTATAGTAATAATAATAATAATAAATAAATAATGATAATAATGAATAATAATAATAACAATAAATAATAATAAAATAATAATAATGAATAATAATAAAAATAATAATAAAAATAATACTAACAAGAATAAATAATAATAATTATAATAATGAATAATAAATAATAATAATGAATAATAATAGTAATAAATAATAAAAAAAATAATAATAATAACAAATAAATAATGATAACAATATATTAATAATAGCAACAATAATAATAATGATAATAATAATATATTAATAATAGCAACAATAATAATAAAAATAAAAACTTTACATTGCTGCTCAAACCATAGAATTATTATTTTAAATTAATCTATTAAATCCCTTAACTGATGTTTACACTTTATTAAAAAATAGAAGTAATTCAATATCCATTCATCTATTAATAATCCATCATCCATCCATTATCCATCACCAAGCTATCCAGTATCAGTATCAGATCCTCTCTGTACTCCAACATTAACATTAAATCCATCGTTCAGATTTTCAGCTCCTCCTTTCGTCTGTTGCTTGTTAACTTGACGTCCTTCGATTGCTGAAGCAGCTTGTTTGTTTACATTTCTCTGCATCTGTTGGCGTTGAGGTTGGACTCACACTCTTGGATCCTTCTGAAGGACTGAGTGATGGAAGTGGAGCTTCACATAATGGTGTACGGGACGGTGATCCAGGCTCTCAGCTCCACACATGGAAGTGCTTTATCTGTTCAAATAAACACGCCGCTCACGTTACGCCGCCGGCCTCAAATCAACTGAAACAAACGGCTCTAATAAAACGCTGTCACGCTCTCGTCATGCAGCACTCACGCCTCAGCGCTCCATCCTTCCCAACGTTTCCATTAAGTACATAAACACCCCACTGTGGATGTTCTCCCACCACGTCTCCCACAGCGGCTCTCGCGGCTTCTTCCTCCTGGAATGAATTTACTTTATTGTTGCTGAAACAGAAACACAGACGTTCTTCTTCATGTGAAACGAAACCGTTCCAACATTCATTCCTCACTCAACACATCAGTGGGGTAAGCGGTTCCAATTCCTGCCAATTCTGGGTTTCTTCTGGTTCCTTCAGGTATTAAAATATGTTCGAAACCCCCGAGAGCTTCAGGCGTTCGGTTCTAATCAAGTTCAGATGGATCGATAGATGTAATGAAATGCAGTTCGCATCTACCAGATGTGCAGATATTAACACGGTGCAAAAATGCTCGTTTCTCAGCGTTTGTAATTAAAGTCAACAAAAGTAAAGACGGGTTAAGGGCGAGAAAAAAGACAGAAACGTCAGGAACTAATAACACAGAACTGACCGTCTGGAGACCAGGACAGTGGGTACATTGAGTTTCGGACATTGATGAGCGCTGAAGTGATGAACCCGAGACTCGCAGGACAAAACCATTCACACACAGACGAGTGAAACGTATCCAAATATAATCCTGACCCTGTCCCTCAGGGTGAGAGACCCTGACCCTCTCCCTCAGGGTAATGGACTCCCAGTTGAATGAAGTTCCCAGTCTGAGGGAACTTGATACACGTCCAGATTAAACCTAGTATACACGGGCTGTGTCCCAAATCACACACTATTCCAGATAATGTAGCACAGCAGAGGGAATGTTTATGATTATTATTATTATTATTATAATGATGTTTTATCTGATGTAGTAAAGCTCACCCTGTTTACACGGGTACAGAAAGGTCAGAAACTACATCAGTCATAATCACTGCTGAGGGATCAGGAGGCCGTGTGAGGGATTCAAACTTTTCATTAACAATAAAACTACTTTATAATCCTGTAATCTAAAATATACATCTATATATTATCTAAATTAATATGGTCATGAAAACAACAAGCATAATAATCATAATAACAATATTATAATACTAATAAGTAATAATACAAAAATAATCAAAATTATAACAATACTTTTATAATTATTAAAATTAAATATTATAATAATAATAATTATTATTATTAATCAAAATAAAAGTAGTAAAATAACAAATATAATAATTATAAAATAATAATCAAAATAAGTAATTATGATTATGATAATTATTAAAATTAAATTATTATAATCATTATTATTAATCAAAATAACAGTTGTAATATTACAAGTATAATAATTATAAAATAATAATAACAATAATAAAAATATAATAAAGTAATAATAATAATAATCAAAATAAATAATTATGATACAAAAATAATTAATTAATTTAAAACATTCAACAGTAAAATATTATAATTATTATTATTAATCAAAATAACTGTAAAAAAAATAAATCAGAAGTCAGAAATACAAAAAAACTATAACAATTATCATAACATTTATAATAATAATAATAATAATAATTAAAATAAATAATTTTTATACAAAATAATTATAATAACATTCATAATAATAATAATAATAATAATAATGAGGCACTTAGGGTGCAGAGGTAAATTACACTAACCCACTACTGCTAGGGTCCAGGGTTTGAATCTGGTGTTTCCATACACACATGATTGACTTTGTCTCGGTGGACGAGGGGTTGGCGAGGGGTGGATGAGGTCTCATGATGGTTTGGCGTCTTGTTCAGGGTGTGTAACTGCATGGTTTTGGGGTTGGGGGGGAGGGGGGTGTTCCACAAGTGGGCATCACTCAGCTATTGGTAAACTTTGGACTACAGTTTTGAAAAACACTGATTTATTAAAAGATGGAAGCGAGCGTGTTTTTGTTTGTTTTTAGCAGCATTAGGCACTTAGGAGAGTATAAAGTTGGATTAGGATGATAGAAATGGTACACTGGTGTTGGGATTGATGGAAACCGCACTGAGAAACGTAATTATCTCTTTATTCAGTAAAATCACCTCGTATATTAGCTGAACGTGCTCGTCTGACTCCAGGCTCGTGAAGTTTTCTTCTGACGTTTTCTTTTCTGACGGTTGTAATTGGTTGAAACTTTTTCACATCACCCGGGTCTTTTTTTGGCGTCTCTGTGCCCGTCTGTGTTCCTCTGTTGTTCCTGCAGTACAAAAAGCTGCTCGTCTCCGGGTTGACGTGAAGGTCAGCGGAGGAGAAATGTGCCTCAGGAACATAAAACAACAGGAGCGAGTCTCACATGTCGGCCGAGGAGATTCATTCTTCTTTTACACCGCGAGCGCCGGCGTGCTCACGGAGGCTCGGCTAATCAGAATTTAAGCTCTGCTGACGAGGACCTCGAGGTGTTCGAGCGCCTGTCCAGGGAGGCTGGCTGGAAGATACCTCGTTTCAAAAGTGGTAACACAAATGGGCCGTAGTTTGGACGTGCAGGCGCCACGGTGGCTCGGTGGGTAGCACTGTCACCTTACAGCAAGGAGGTCCTGGGTTTGATTCCCGGGTGGAGTGGTCCGGGTCCTTTCTGTGTGGAGTTTGCATGTTCTCCCCGTGTCTGTGTGGGTTTGATTGAGGTTCCGGTTCATTGAGGTCTGCTGGAACAGGAAAGGTCCTTCCCTAAACTGTTCCTGCAAAGTCAGAAGCATTTCCTTTGTACCTGTTAGTAACTGTTGTGGCTGAAACACATAAATTCAGTTATTAGAAGTGGCGTCCACATACTTTTGAGAGTGCTATTTGAGAGTGCCTTTCTAGCAGAGATCCGTTCCTATCTCTCGTCCAGCCGCTCTCACACAGTAAAGGAATCCTCTGAAGGACCTGTTAGAGAACGTTGGGCGTGAAACGTGGCTGATGTGACGGGCGGCGGCGCTTGACACCGTTTCTGGAGACGCCCGAGACAGGAGGAGCGATGAGCCTGACGGGCAGAGTCTGGATCTTATCGAGCGCCGGCTATCGGGAGCTTTGACAGGCTTCGTTTATCTGGTACCAACACACACACACACACACACACACACACACCTTCCTCTCACCACCCCCCGCCCCACAGCTACGGGTACAGGGGGGCGCGATCCGGCGATCTGTTCCAATCACATTTTCAGTAACCTTGAGATGAAACACGTCTGACGTTATTCTGCTCAGCTCTGCTACCGGCCGGCTGGGCGCCCCCTAGTGCCTGCAGCAGAGACAATCAACTGCTAGTCTGCTTGGTGGGAAAAGACGGGACTAAAAAGTGGGCGGGGTCTTCGGCACTGTGTAAGGCGCCTGTACAGAAGTGGAGGAACGTGGAGATCAGTGCGTGACCGACCTCACACGCCGATTTTACTCACTGTCCATTTTATCAGCTCCACTTACCATGTAGAAGCACTTTGTAGTTCTACAATTACTGACTGTAGTCCATCTGTTTCTCTACATGCTTTGTTAGCTCCTTTCATGCTGTTCTTCAATGGTCAGGACCCCCACAGGACCCCCACAGAGCAGGTATTATTTAGGTGGTGGATCATTCTCAGCACTGCAGTGACACTGACATGGTGCTGGTGTGTTAGTGTGTGTTGTGCTGGTATGAGTGGATCAGACACAGCAGCGCTGCTGGGGTTTTCTAACACCTCACTTTCACTGCTGGACTGAGAATCGTCCACCAACCAAAAACATCCAGTCGACAGTGCCCCGTGGGCAGCGTCCTGTGACCACCGATGAAGGTCTAGAAGATGAGCGACTCAAACAGCAGCAATAGATGAGCGATCGTCTCTGACTTTACATCTACAAGGTGGACCGACTAGGTAGGAGAGTCTGATAGAGTGGACAGTGAGTGGAAACGGTGTTTAAACACTCCAGCGGCGCTGCTGTGTCTGATCCATTCATACCAGCACAACACACACTAACACCGAGAAACAGATCCACTACAGTCAGTAATTGTAGAACTACAAAGTGCTTCTATATGGTAAGTGGAGCTGATAAAACAGGGAGGTGGTTATAATGTTATGACTGAACGGTGTATATATGTAGCAGATGATTGATGGCATTAGAACTCTATAAAGTCGTGATTAAAATCATAATTACGTTCCACAAACCCTGGCGTCCACTGTGGGCTAAATTCAGAAGCTGCGCTCTCAGCTAAACCTTTATACCCGCGGTACAGACTGTCACTGCTGTTCACACACACACACACACACACACACACCTGCAGGTTAAGGTACAAAGTGTGCCAGTGCTGGACTGATCTCAGGCTCGCTCATGAGCTAAATGCCACGTCAGGATGAAGCGCTTCTGTTCTGTCAGCCACCGCTCCCTCGTTATTCAGTCAGATCATCACTCAGAATTAAGGCGCCTCAGTTGGAGCATTTTAACGAGGTCGAGGCGCCTGCACTGGTCCGGCTGATCACTGATGGTGATACTGCGCTGTGTGAGACTCCGCCCCTGACAGGTGAAAAGAAGTGGTCAACCAGCACAGTGTCTCACAGTTACAGCGCTACCAAAATCAACCACCAAACCCCCCGTTAGGAGCGCTGACTGATGTAGCGGTACGTCTCCTCTCCCCGTTGTGGACGTGGGTGTGATTTTGGAGACGGGAGCTCGGCGGTGTTACGGTGAGAGTGTTTAGTCGAGCAGAACGGACCGCTCCACTAAACACCCGAGGGACGGTGACGGTGCACCTCGTTCCCATGGTTATTTGATTTTATTATTTATTTTACAGATCGTTCTTCTTCTGTGATGTTCCGCAGATTCTTCCACATCGCCGGCGCTACTGCGGTAAAGATGACAGAGGCGCATTAGCTCGTCTTTTGATGCTAATTTACGCGACGTCTGGAAAAGCTGAAATGTAAAAAGTTTTAAACTTTCTTTCTAACACTTTTTTGTTCTTGGCCCAACGTCGCAGAACGCGCTGTTCATTCACAAATTTTGCTTATGAGGGTTCAGGGGTCTGTGTGTGGCACAAAGATAATGCCACACTGGCTGGGAAGGACCACAGACTAGCATTATTATAATTACTGTGATTATTATAAATAATTACATTAAAAACTATTTAAAAATATAAGTAAATAAATACAAATATTTAAATAAAAATTAATAAGTAAATAAAATAAATAAATAAACAATTAAATTAAAATGAATAAGTAAATAAATACAAAGGTAAATAAGTTAATAAATAAATACATAATTACATAAAAAATGAATAAGTAAATAAATAAATAATTAAACAAAAAATAAGTAAATAAATGAGCAAATGAACTAATAAAAAGTAAATAAATAAATAAATAAATAATTCAATACAAATGAATAAGTAAATAAATACAAAACGAAATAAGTAAATAGATAAATGAGTAAATAAGTTAATAAATAATTAAATATAAATTAATAAGTAGATAAATACAAAAGTAAATAAATAATTTAAAAAAAATGAATAAAAAACAGCAAATAAATAAATTAATAATTCAATAAAACAAATAAATAATAAAAACAAAAGTAAATAAGTAAATAAATAAATAATTAAATAAAGAAATGAATAAGTAAATAAATAAATAATTAAATAAAAATGAATAAGTAAATACAAAGTAAATATGTAAATAAGTAATTAAATGAATAAATAAATAAGTAAATAAATAAATGAAGGTAGGTGATATATATTGTTATGATGTGTAGGAGAGGAAACACTGAGTTAACAGGCGCGTCCTGAGTTGAGATCTAAATACGGTGAAGCTTGTGGCGTCCCTGAGTTGATGTGCTGGTGCGTTCTAGAGTCTTGCTTTACCAACTGATCGATCAGTGCCCAGCCATTCAGATGCTGTCATGTTTAGACTAAACGGGCACAAATTCCCATACACAGGCCCACTGTGTGAAAGGTCTTGTCAGAAGCCTGATCAGAAGAGCGGCTCATGTAGCGGTCACACAGTAACCCCAGATTCCCTTTCTCACTCTCTCCTCCGTCAGAGAACTCGCGTTCACCGCGGTAATATTAACAGCCGACACTTCCTGCGCCGCGAAATTAAAAGTACAGAGTGTGTGTGGTGTGTGTTTGACCTGGTTTCACCCTGAATTTACACCCGCGTTGTTTATAAAGGAACCGTGTCGGTGTATTCGGGTGAACCGGGGGCGTGGCGTGCTGGTTTTGTGGGGTTTAAAAGCCTCAAGGGACCAACGGTGGCTGGGCAGAGCTGGGATTCGAACTCTCAACCTTTCAACTGATAGTCCAAAGCTCTACCCACTAGGAGGTACTGTCCCAGTACATACAAACGCTATCATCTTGTCATTGAGCGGGCACAAATCCCCACAGGCGTACTTCCAAGTCTTAAAGGTACGTACAGCACTGTGTCAGTATACTGGCTAAGCAATTAAGGGTTAAGGGCCTTGCTCAAGGGCCCAACAGTGGCAACCTGGCAGTGGTGGGTTTTGAACCAGCGACCTTTCGATTACTAGTCCAGTACCTTAACAACTAGACTATGACGTCCCTGTGCAGTTTATTCCTCTTCGGTCGCTCGTCATGGACGGATCAGCGTTCAGGTCCGGGCGTCGCCTACGCTCTTTCTAAACACTAGAGGCCGCCAGCGTGGTGAATCTTCAGCCTCGTGGACGGCGTGGACCGATCGCAGTTCCGTCGAGCCGCGGATCAAAGGACCCGAAGCGTGAGAACGGATGGAGCTGTGGCGTCCCGCTGTGTTCCTGAGCTCTTCTACCAGGAACACCAGCATCCACCACGGATTCACCTTCATTAGCCTTTAATTAAAGCGCCGCTGAATCCTGATTAGATCGGCGTGAAAAGAACGGCAGCTTTTAGTGATTAAATCATGACGGAGATGTAATTACACTTCAGATTTATTACAATTAATCCAGGACTTCAGTCTGCACACCATCCCGCTGCTGCGGCTGGAAAAAAAACACCAGAATCTAACAGGAGCTGAAATCATCCCAGCATAATTATTAAATCCTTTTATTTATTTATTTTTAAAGCTGATCTTGTATTTAGGCGTCGGCAGCCTGGATCTTTTTTTATATATATTTTATTTCTGCATTTTTACCCAATTTATCGTAGTTAATCTGCCTTCCGCTGCTGGTGGATCCCTGATTGTAGGTGAGGTGGGTATATCGCTGCTCACGCCTCCTCCGACCTGCATGCAGCCCTTTAGTGGAACCCTTTTCTACCCATGAACCCTGCACAGGCACCTCTATCTACTAATCAGGGTCCTTACACAGCGGTTGAAGACCCCACCCACATAGAACCGTATCTACAGTAGGCACTGCCAATTATGCCCGCTAGATGGCGCCCAGCCGACCCGTGGCAGTTCTGAGGAGTTCAGAATCTCGGCGCTGGTGTGCTAGAGGAATATCCCGCTGGCTCATTTTAATGTGCATAAATTAATCGGCACATTTTTGTTCTGCACCGAGAACGCACTGCTGTTTGTCCATCCTTCCGCTCAGACATCGTCTGTGTGGACGTCTGACCGGCCGATAGCATCTCTGAAATTCCCCCACATCCCTAAATTCCTGCAGTAGTGGTCTAACCCCTAGGTGGGTCGCAAAATTAGAGGAAAAAATACCAATGATTAAACAAACTTGTACGCGAGCGCCCCCTTGTGGAGGCTTTATGTTACATTCAGTAAACCACAGTAGAACCAGATTATTTACGCTTTCGTCAGACGAGTTTCAATTAGAATAACAGAAAACGTCCGATAAAGCGATTGATTCATTTTAAGTCGAACATCCGCAGTAACTGTGGCATTGATTCAGTGAGTCAATTTCAAGTGATTCTCTTCGTAAGCTGGTCTCAACGGTGAATCAGTAACTCAAAGGCTTCTTAAAAAAAGAAGAAACTCACATTTTTCCTGGACGTTTGCACAATTATGAGAAGAAAGTATTAGCACCAGCTGGTAAGAATACCAATGAATGATCACTAAAATGAATCATTTACAATGAACGATTCATTCAGCAGTAAGCTACTTCTCAGCACCGGTTCTGTCCAGATAAAAAGCAGGTTTGAGATCTCGAGCAGGTCGTACATCAGACGAGTTTTTATTAGAATAACAGAAAACGTCCGATAAAGCGATTGATTCATCAGCAGTAGCTATTTTGCATTTGATTCAGTGAGTCAATTTGAAGTGATTCTTTTCGTAAGCTGGTCTAAATAGTGAATCAGTAACTCAAAGGCTTTGTAGAAAAAGTTCCCTATCATGATTACTGCTGCATAATATTTTGGTTTCAGGGACGACGTTTCTCTCTTTAAATGCAGTCGAACTCAACTCGAATTGCTTAACCAGCTGGTAAGAATACAAATGAACCAGATGAACCGATTCACTCAAATGAATCATTTACAATGGACGTTCATTCAGCAGAACTTCTCAGAACCGGTTCTGTCCAGATGAAAGCAGGTTTGAGATCTGGAGCGGGTCGTGAGTCGGAGCTTTTTTAATCAGCGCAGCCGCACGTCAGACGAGTTTCTATTAGAATAATGAGATTAGCTTTAAGTTCGCCGGAGAAACCCGGTGAGTGGCAGATTAATGGCTCCCACTTTGACAGGCAGTTCTTCTGAAATGATAATTAGTCGCCGGCACTTTTTTCCCCCCGCAGCCCTATCATCTCACAGGTAACGGCGGCGATAACGGAAGCGGCAGGCAGACTCGCTTTAAAGTTTAGACTAATTATCCCGACTCTGCCGCGGCGTTCAGACGAGTATTTATATTGTGAGAAAATAATTAGCGGAAACGATACGCCGCCGGCTGCGTTTACACCGCGATCGATGAACGTCGCTCACGAACGTCGGGCAAACAACAAACCCGTTCCGCTCGTGGCACCCGATCGGCGGCGGGAGGAGCTCGAGAACCCCAAAGCTTTCCAGAACTGAACCCGCTTCACATGGGTCAACAAGGGCTATCGTGGAAATTTGACCAAAGTATTGGGACATCCCTTTTAATGATTAAATTCAAGTGTTTCAGCTAGAACAGCTGCTAACAGCTGTAATAAATCAGTTATATAAAGGAAATTTCATGCTTCCAACAGTTTAGGGAAGGTCCTTTCCTGTTCCCGCGTGATCAAGCTCTATAAATACATGAAGGAAAGCTCGCGCCCAGCTGTTTCGACTGAATGGGCACAAATTCCCACACAGACACACTCCAAAGCCGTCTCAGACGGTCAGTCTGTGTTAATAGTGTTAGACTGTAAGCCCGTGTACTCGTATGAGGACGGTGAGGACACAATACAATGTTTTACACCAGTACATGAATATTCTGATTAAGCCACAGATCTTTATTTAGAATAAAATAAATATAATTTTTAACAGTAGGATAAACAGTCTAACGTTGGATGAATGAGTGAATAATCTTTAAAGCTACTCGCTCCTGCAGGCCGTTTATTTCGGCTCTAATTGCGGGTGTAATGGCTCACGTAGCCTAATTGAACGGAGGTAAACAGAGCGCTCTTATCTCACACACGCTCTTTAGTTTTAATTGAAGCGTTTAGTTTGAGCCACCGTGAGCAGAAGCAACATCTACTCTCCACGTGGTTCACATCCAAACCAAACGGGGACGGGGCTCACCACACACCGCACCCAAAATAATCATTAATAACCGGGCATAAAGGGGCTGAGGGTTCTGGGGGGTCTGCTGCCAGGATGCCACCAGCGGGGCTGTTGTGATCTTAACACTGTGTTCCCAGTGTCCTGTGTTCTTACTGCCCTGTGTTCCCAGTGTCCTGTGTTCCCAGTGTCCTGTGTTCTTACTGCCCTGTGTTCCCAGTGTCCTGTGTTCTTACTGCCCTGTGTTCCCAGTGTCCTGTGTTCCAAGTGTCCTGTGTTCCCACTGCCCTGTGTTCCCAGTGTCCTGTGTTCTTACTGCCCTGTGTTCCCAGTGTCCTGTGTTCTTACTGCCCTGTGTTCCCAGTATCCTGTGTTCCCAGTGTCCTGTGTTCTTACTGCCCTGTGTTCCCAGTGTCCTGTGTTCTTACTGCCCTGTGTTCCCAGTGTCCTGTGTTCTTACTGCCCTGTGTTCTCAGTGTCCTGTGTTCCCAGTGTCCTGTGTTCCCAGTGTCCTGTGTTCTTACTGCCCTGTGTTCCCAGTGCCCTGTGTTCCCAGTGTCCTGTGTTCTTACTGCCCTGTGTTCCCAGTGCCCTGTGTTCCCAGTGTCCTGTGTTCTTACTGCCCTGTGTTCCCAGTGCCCTGTGTTCCCAGTGTCCTGTGTTCTTACTGCCCTGTGTTCCCAGTGCCCTGTGCTCCCAGTGTCCTGTGTTCTTACTGCCCTGTGTTCCCAGTGTCCTGTGTTCTTACTGCCCTGTGTTCTCAGTGTCCTGTGTTCCCAGTGTCCTGTGTTCTTACTGCCCTGTGTTCCCAGTGCCCTGTGTTCCCAGTGTCCTGTGTTCTTACTGCCCTGTGTTCCCAGTGCCCTGTGTTCCCAGTGTCCTGTGTTCTTACTGCCCTGTGTTCCCAATGCCCTGTGCTCCCAGTGTCCTGTGTTCTTACTGCCCTGTGTTCCCAGTGTCCTGTGTTCTTACTGCCCTGTGTTCCCAGTGCCCTGTGTTCCCAGTGTCCTGTGTTCTTACTGCCCTGTGTTCTCAGTGTCCTGTGTTCTTACTGCCCTGTGTTCCCAGTGCCCTGTGTTCCCAGTGTCCTGTGTTCTTACTGCCCTGTGTTCCCAAAGTGGCATATCCCCTGCACCCTGTGTTCCCAGTGTCCTCTGTTCCCCAACCAATATCCCTAGTGTCCTGTGATCCCAAATTAATATAATCCCAGCACCCTGTTTCCAAATGCATATATACCAGTGCCCTGTGTTCCCAGTGCCCTGTGTTCCCAGTGCCCTGTGTTCCCGGTGTCCTGTGTTCCCAGTGCCCTGTGTTCCCAAATTCATATATTACCAGTGTCCCGTGTTCCCAGTGTCCCTTGTTCCCAGACTAATTCAGGCTCAGACTTTGTTCTGCTCAGACGTGGTTTTGTCGAGGGTTCCAGGTGAAGTTTGTCCCGAGTCGCGAGTGTGCTGCCCTCTAATTGACCTTTAACTTTCGACTCAGAGCGACCACAAGGACGCCGTTTCATAGGAGGGACCCGAAATTGGCGTTTAAATGCCCCCCATCCATCAGGCGCCTGACGGCACGTTAACAGACTCTCCTGTGTTTCACGTTCCCTCGCCCACACGCAATCACACTCCCAAAAAAACGCGTCCAAATAAAACGAAATCCTGCAGCTGTAACAGGCTCTAATAACACCGAGCTCTTACCCCGCTCTCACCACGCTCTCACCACGCTCTCACCCCGCTCTCACGTCCACCGCTGGCCTTACACTAACATCAAACACAAGAACACAAGAACTATTATTTAGCGGGAGGTGATAAAGCGGGTAATTTCACGCCCTGCTGCGTGAGTACGGCTGATTTGTAAAATCGCGCCTGTAGATCATATTTATTTTACACCTGAGCTTATTTAACCACCCTGATGTTAAGGACCTGCCCTCCCACTCCCGCGGGGGTGAGTGTGCTCGCTCGTACCGGGACTTTCAGTGGAAATAACGACACACATCCACATCACTGGATCCCACTGCCCTGTGTTCCCAGTGTCTTGTGTTCCCAGTCATTTATACCCAGTGCCATACATTCCCAACTATACATCCCCAGTACCCTGTGTACCCAAACTCATAAATCCTTAGTACCCCATGTTACCAGCGCTCTATGATCCCAATGTTGTACGTCCCAAATGACCCATGTTATCATAAAACCCCAGTGCCATATGTTTCCAGTCCAATATACCACTTATCCCATGGTTCCCAGTGACGTATGTTCCCGGTGCCCTGTGTTTCCAGTACTCTGTGTTCCCAGAGCCCTATGTTCCCAGTGTCCTGTGTTCCCAAAGTCATATCTACCCAGTACTGTGTTCCCGTTGCCCTGTGTTCCCACTGCCCTGTGTTCCCAGTACTCTATGTTTCCAGTACTCTGTGTTTCCAGTACTCTGTGTTCCCAGTACTCTATGTTTCCAGTACTCTGTGTTCCAAGTGCCCTGTGTTCCCAGTACTCTATGTTCCCAGTACCCTGTGTTCCCAGTACTCTGTGTTTCCAGTACTCTGTTTCCAGTACTCTGTGTTCCCAGTACTCTATGTTTCCAGTACTCTGTGTTCCAAGTGCCCTGTGTTCCCAGTACTCTATGTTCCCAGTACCCTGTGTTCCCAGTACTCTATGTTCCCAGTACTCTGTGTTTCCAGTACTCTGTGTTTCCAGTACTCTGTGTTCCCAGTACTCTATGTTCCCAGTACTCTGTGTTTCCAGTACTCTGTGTTTCCAGTACTCTGTGTTCCCAGTACCCTGTGTTCCCAGTACTCTATGTTCCCAGTACTCTGTGTTTCCAGTACTCTGTGTTTCCAGTACTCTGTGTTCCCAGTACTCTATGTTTCCAGTACTCTATGTTTTCAGTACTCTATGTTCCCAGTACTCTTTCCAGTACTCTGTGTTCCCAGTACCCTGTGTTCCCAGTACCCTGTGTTCCCAGTGTCCTGTGTTCCTAAAGTGATTCTAAGGTCAGTGGTAGCTCAGTGTTCAGGGTTTCATGGCTGTTAATCTGAAGCTTAGGGGTTTGAATCCTGACACCACCAGTAATCCACCGTTGGGCCCCTGAGTGAGGCCCTTATCCCACTCTCGTCTCGCCAGGGCAGTGTGTAACGGATTTAAATACAGGAAGTGAACGTGATCATGAGCTTTGGCGGCGCATCATTTAGTCGAACAGAGAGAAGCGGCGGCGGCGGCGGCGGTGTAGAGGAACGCGCGGCGTTCTTTAACGAGAGGCTGCCGAAGGAAACAAACTGATTAACGCGTCCCCGAGGGAATTAACACATGCTAATGAATCGGCGCACAGATGCTAAACAGATCTGCGCGGCGTACGCCGGCGCTCTGATTGGTCAGCGCGCTGACAGCGACAGGATTTCTGCCTCCGTTCAGGACTAACGGAGCTCGTCTCTCACTGACGGCCGGAAATGTCCGGGATGGTTCGCTCCCCGGCGGCTCAGATCGTGGCCGCGCGGCCGGCCTCGTCGCTATAAATCAGCCGCGCGGCCGTGTGAGATGTAAAGATGTTCCAGAACTAATAACGTTCCAGAGAGGAAAAAATCCTGAAAGATTCAAATCCCATCACGCTGATTTACTGCTGCTGGACGCTCGGCGAGTCCATAATCCTGATGCTGAATTTCATTTCCGCGTCCGCTGAAGGAACGGCGGGTACGGTTGGCAGACGGCCGTGTGTGTGTGTGTGTGTGTGTGTGAGTGTGTGTGTGTGTGTGTGTGTGTTGTACAGTTGTACAGTTGAACTGTTTGTTGGAATCTGGGCTGCGTTTTTGCATGGACTGAAACTCATTCTCGCAGCTCGAACTTTGGACGCCCTCAGACTGTGAGGATTCACACTTGGGTTCCTTGTTGTGCCTGACACTTTTGGGCACAAATTCTCACAGACACACTCCAGATTCTTTCACAAAGTCATCCCAGGGACGCCCAGGTGGAGCAGCGGGATATTCCGCTTGATAAAACACACCTGAGTTGGATCTTAGCTGTGCTACCGGTCGGCTGGGCGCCCCTAGTGCCTGCGGCAGACAAAATCGTCCTGTAGTCTGCTGTGTGGGAAAAGACGGGACTAAAAAGTGGGCGGGGTCTTTGGCACTGTGTAAGGCGCCCGTACAGAAGTGGAGGAACGTGGAGATCAGTGCGAGACGGACCTCCGACCGATCCACCGAAGTATGAGTGAATAAGAAGGGGTCGCATTGAAGGGAGGGCGTGTCAGGGGAATATACCCTCCTCGTGCGCGCCATCGGGGTCTCCAGCAGAGCAAGAGGAACTGGCTACGACTAAACTGGGGAAAAAGGGAGAAGAGTGGAGACACCGCAGGTCTCCTGTTCTCTCAGAGGACCCGAAATGTGAGTGGAACTTTGGACGCCCGTCACGACTCGGTGAAACGGACCGGGCGTGTTTTATACTCTGCCACGTCGTTCCATTTGTAGAAGAGGCGCTAAAAAAGGAGCTGGAACCCGAGCCGGCGCCGCCCGTGCCAACTCTGACCGCAAATTGTTTTTTATTAGAGCCTGTGATTCTATTCTGGTGGCAGTGCCAGGGCCTCTTAAAGGGGCCGCACGTGAGGCCCGGGCGGCGTGTCCCGGGTCCGGTCCGGTCTCGTCTGCGTGCTTCGTGCTTCGTTCTTTAAAGCCGTTGCTTTAATCGCTTGGTCTCGGAGCTGTGAGAGGTAATTATGGTATAGACGTGAAGGAGAAGGGCGTGCTGCAGACCTGCGCCTGGTAATGCGCCCAGATTGATGCCAGGCGTGCAAACAGCTGCACGTGGCGCTAATTACCAGCGTAACGCGTTTATTATTAGAGCTGAAAGACTCGACGTGGAGCCCCGGAGAGGATTTACTACAGGACGACGGAGCTCGGAGGTAGAGCCGGATCGGACGCGTTTCGGGAGAATATACGGAGGGTGCTCTCAACCAACCCCCCCCCCCAATCCCCCCCGAACGGCTCCTTTAAGAAAATAATCGTTCTCGTCCGAGTGGAACGCCGCGGTCAGGAAAATCTGATGTCATTTCGGGCCGCAGAACCCCGTCCAGCACTCGCTCGCTCTCGCTCTCGCTCTCTCTCTCTCTCCGCTTCTGCTCCGTCTCCACCAAAATATACGTTAATAACAGAGCAGACGTGGCAGAGGAGGGAAAAAAAGCTCTGCTGGCATGATTCTGTACGCCACAGATGCTAAACCGTTCACAATACAGAGTTCAGAGTCTCGCTCAAGGGTCCAACTGGGGCGAAAAGTATCAGGACGCCACTTCTAACGCTCGAATTCGTGTGTTTCAGCCAGGACAGTTACTAACAGACGTAATAAATCATATAAAGGTAAGGAAAATGACAAGCTTCTTTTATAGCTTTGCAGCAACAGTTTAGGGAAGGCCCTTTCAGAGCCCAGCCATACAAATGCTGCCATCTTTAGACTACACGGGCACACGCAGACACACTCCGAAGTCTCAGATGAGCGGCTCACGTAGAGGTCGCTCTGTTTTAACAGCATTTAAGTCGCACAAGCTCACGGTCAGGCGTCCGAATACTTTTGGCCTCACAGTTTCCATGGAGACGATGGCGTAGCTGCTTGGCCGAGCTGGATTTGAACCCTCAACCTTCTGATTGGTCCACATTCACGGCATTAAGCAGACACTTTTATCCAGAGACTTGTCATTTTGGCGAGGGTTGAGGGCCTTGCTCAGGGGCCCAACAGTTTACATTTAACAGTGGAAACTTGGCAGTGGTCGGGGCTTGAACCAGCAGCCTTCTGATTGCTTATGTTCACTCCAGTACTGTATCTACGAGTGTTTTGTTTGCAATCCAGGCCTTCTCAATGCTTTATACCCCCCCCCCCCCCCCCCCTCCCCATTTGGTGGAAGGGTTCGGCTCTCAGGGGCCCCGGATTTTCGGTGGAACTTTTGGACGACCGATCTGGTTCTGGGATCGAGGGTGAAACGGGTTTTGTGCCAAGTCATTCGTGTGAGCGCGATCAGCATTTCTTTAAAGTCAGTCCGTCCTCAGTGACGCTTCCCATCCTGTCAGCGAGTGTGTGAGTGTGTGTGTGTGTGTGTGAGTGTGTGTGTGTGTGTGAGCGAGTGTGTGTGTGTGTGTGTGTGTGTGTGTGATAACAACCTAAGCGAGATTGAGGATCTGAAAGCACAAAGCGTGACGAGCCGAGAGCGGCGTGACCCCCTCGCTTCAACCCAAATTTCCTGCTTTGTGCTGAATAGGTGTTCGGGAGGAAACGCCGACGGGCTGATGGGAGAACTTCAGAAGGATGAAGCTTTTTCGGCTCGTTTCTCTGGAGCGAGGGCTCGGCTGGACTCCTGAGCGAGTCCTTTGTGCAGAAAGGAAACCCGACACGCCCCGGCGTCCATTAAATCACGGAGCTGCGATGATTTATGTAGCCGCTCCCGCTCTCGTCGCTCTTCTGCCGTGAATAGACGCTGTGTTCAATCCTGGAGGCTGAATTGTGGTGCGTTTGTTCCTGATGAACCTCCAGGTTTGTGGTTGTGAGTGCAGGAGCTCTCGGGGAGAAGCGAAAGTTCAGATCGGCCCTCAAAACCCCGCTTCACTCCTCTGCTTTATTATAGTCCTCCGCTACAGTCAGTGGATGAGTGATTCACTGAGTGAATCAGTGAGTTAGTCTGTGAGTGAGTCAGTAAATCAGTGAGTTAGTCTGTGAGTCAGTGAGTAGGTTCATGAGTCAGTCAGTGGATGAGTGATTCACTAAGTGAATCAGTGAGTTAGTCTGTGAGTCAGTGAGTAGGTTCATGAGTCAGTCAGTGGATGAGTGATTCACTGAGTGAATCAGTGAGTTAGTCTGTGAGTCAGTGAGTAGGTTCATGAGTCAGTCAGTGGATGAGTGATTCACTGAGTGAATCAGTGAGTTAGTCTGTGAGTGAGTCAGTAAATCAGTGAGTTAGTCTGTGAGTCAGTGAGTAGGTTCATGAGTCAGTCAGTGGATGAGTGATTCACTAAGTGAATCAGTGAGTTAGTCTGTGAGTCAGTGAGTAGGTTCATGAGTCAGTCAGTGGATGAGTGATTCACTGAGTGAATCAGTGAGTTAGTCTGTGAGTCAGTGAGTAGGTTCATGAGTCAGTCAGTGGATGAGTGATTCACTGAGTGAATCAGTGAGTTAGTCTGTGAGTCAGTGAGAAGGTTCATGAGTCAGTCAGTGGATGAGTGATTCACTAAGTGAATCAGTGAGTTAGTCTGCAAATAAGTCAGTGAGTAGGTTCATGAGTCAGTCAGTGGATGAGTGATTCACTGAGTGAATCAGTGAGTTAGTCTGCAAATAAGTCAGTGAGTAGGTTCATGAGTCAGTCAGTGGATGAGTGATTCACTGAGTGAATCAGTGAGTTAGTCTGTGAGTCAGTGAGTAGGTTCATGAGTCAATCAGTGGGTGAGTGAGTCAGTAAGGTTATCAGTAAGTTAGTCCGTGAGTGAGTCAGTATATCAGTGAGTGTATGAGTGAGTCAATCCGTGCTTGAGTCAGTGAATCAGTGTGTGACTGAGTGAGTCAGTGAGTAGGTTCATGAGTCAATCAGTGGATAAGTGATTCACTGAGTGAGTTTGTGAGTGAGTCAGTGAATCAGTGAGTGACTGAGTGAGTCAGTGAGTAGGTTCATGAGTCAATCAGTGGATAAGTGATTCACTGAGTGAGTCTGTGAGTGAGTCAGTGAATCAGTGAGTGAGTGTGTGAGTTGGTGAGTAGGTTCATGAGTCAATCAGTGGGTAAGTGATTCACTGAGTGAATCAGTAAGTCTGTGAGTAAATCAGTCAGTAAATCAGTGAGTCAGTCAATGAGTGACTACGTGATTGAGTCAGTGAATCAGTGAGTTATATAGTGAATGAATCAGTGAGTGAATGAATGGATCTATACATGTGTGTTTCTCTGAGATGAATGATGCTTTGGTGAGGGAGGCTCTTTACCTTGCACCCAGTATTTTGGCGGGGACCTGGTCCCACTGTGACCTTGACCTGTATCAGAATGAAACAGTAAATATGTTTATAATCTGTAATATAAAGCGATGTGGTAGATTTAGTTCATTATTGTGAAGCTGGCGCTGAAACCCTCCTCCCGCCGCTCGCCCGCATGCCAGTAGATGTCAGGAACACGTGCTCCACACAGCTGGACCCTCGTTTCAGTCCCTTTATCCGCCCGAATAATACAGACGACCCGAGCGCCCCGGACGCTGACGCACTCCGTTCAGTGCTGAATATAAAACGCCGATCGTATTTAGCGCCGAGCGAGGCGCGGGCGACTACAAGCTCTCATCTAATAAGTGGCGCGCTGGCAGTCTCCAGAAAATAATAAAAGCAAATGAGATTAGTCCGTCTTTGATCTAATTGTGGGAGCGCGGCCCGCCGCTCCACGCTCGCCCCCCTCTCGCCCCCCTCCGGCTTTTACTTATATATTTCTATATTTCTATATTTCTTTATTTATTAATGGACATGTCGATGCACTCCAGGACGTCGTGTTCACCGGAACACTGTTGATTAAATCCGGACCTGTAGTTTAAATAATAAACAAATATTAATAAATTATCATTTTTTTAGTTTATTGGTTTAAACAGCGCTAATCTACAATCAATAAACACTCCAGTCTTCATAGATCATGATAATTGTGGTGATAAATCTCTGTAATTGGGTAACAATGCTCTATGAACAGTTTTAAATGCACAAATGATTTATAGACATGAAAAGTCTGGCTGCATTTTTATATTTAATTTAATTAATTTATTTAATTGTATTTTTTGCAACCCTCTGCGTGATTTTGCTATTTTCTGCCTGGCGGATCACACCATCACACAGTTAACGAGAAGCAATTTATAATATGCTGTAATAGTGCAGTGTTTCCGGTCAAAGTCCCTGACCCCCCTTCCCCCTCTGAAGTCCTGGCTCCAAGCCACCCAGCTTGTTTCGGATCGGTCTCGTTCGTTAGCGGGATATCATTAAAACGTGCAGCACAGGGAGCGGTACCGGTACCTAGTAAGTGAGTCAGTGAATCAGTAAATGAACCAGTGAGTTAGCAAGTAAGTCAGTGAATCAGTGAATGAATCAGTGAGTAAGTGAGTCAGTGAATCAGTGAATGAATCAGTGAGTAAGTGAGTCAGTGAATCAGTGAATGAATCAGTGAGTAAGTGAGTGAGTAAATCAGTAAATGAAGCAGTGAGCTAGTGAGTCAGTGAATCGGTGAGTTAATAAGTGAGTCAGTGAATCAGTGAATGAATCAGTGAGTAAGTGAGTGAGTAAATCAGTAAATGAAGCAGTGAGCTAGTGAGTCAGTGAATCGGTGAGTTAATAAGTGAGTCAGTGAATCAGTAAAGGAACCAGTGAGTTAGCAAATGAGTCAGTGAATAAGTGAGTTGATGAATCAGTGAATGAGCAAATTAGAGAATGAATCAGTGAATCAGTGAGTTAGTAAGTCAGTAAATGAATCAGTGAGTTACTAAGCAAATCAGTGAATCAGTAAATTAATCAGTGAGTTAGTAAGTCAGTGAATCAGTGAATGAATCAGTGAGTTAGTAAGTAAATTAGTGAATCAGTAAATGAATCAGTGAGTTAGTGAGTCAGTGAATCAGCGTGCACCCCTCAGCCGGCCCCGCCGTACCCTCCCCGCCCCCCCCCCCCCTCCTCTATCCCGCACACTTAACGAGCAGATTTGTGGATGAAATTGGGCGTCGCCTTTCCAGAACGTTTCTGCGTTTTCAGACCGGGCCGCTACGCTGACATTAGCAGCCGACGCTGGCCATACAAATGCTAATGTAATCTTGCCGTCCTCCTTCAGGTCCTGATTGTTCCCAGCTGCACGCCGGGCTTCAGTATGGAATTCTTCTCAGCCTCAATTAGAGCTGGAGATGTTTTATCCATTCAGCTCGTAACGCTGGAGAGAAATAACCGCGCGCCGGGTTCCATAGCATTAAGAAAACCAACGGCTTCGGAGTCTCCGTCACAATGTTAGAGTGATTCAGTGATTTTGAGACGGTTCAGTAACTGTATGATACACGATATGGACAAAAGTATTGGGACGCCCCAATGAACTGGAACAACGACTGATTGATCAGGGCCCAGCCGTACAAACTCTGTCATTTTAACTGAACGGGCACAAATTCCCACTGAATCCTTCTGAGAATACGAGATGTGTGCAAAAATGCCAGGGGTGTGAATACTTCCTGTATCCACTATCATCACTGTAACCGTCATCATCACTGTAACTGTAATCATCACTGTAACTGTAATCATCACTATGACATCATCATTATTGTAATTGTCATCATTACTATAACCACCACTATCACTATAACCATCATCATCTCTATAACAATCATTACTGCAATCGTCATCATCACTGTAACTATCACTATAACTCATCATCATCACTGTAACTATCACTATAACTCATCATCATCACTGTAACTATCACTATAACTCATCATCATCACTGTAACTATCACTGTAACTCATCATCATCACTGTAACTATCACTGTAACTCATCATCACTGTAACTATCACTGTAACTCATCATCATCACTGTAACTATCACTGTAACTCATCATCACTGTAACTATCACTGTAACTCATCATCATCACTGTAACTATCACTGTAACTCATCATCATCACTGTAACTATCACTATAACTCATCATCATCACTGTAACTATCACTGTAACTCATCATCATCACTGTAACTATCACTGTAACTCATCATCATCACTGTAACTATCACTGTAACTCATCATCACTGTAACTATCACTGTAACTCATCATCATCACTGTAACTATCACTGTAACTCATCATCACTGTAACTATCACTGTAACTCATCATCATCACTGTAACTATCACTGTAACTCATCATCATCACTGTAACTATCACTATAACTCATCATCATCATCACTGTAACTATCACTGTAACTCATCATCACTGTAACTATCACTGTAACTCATCATCATCACTGTAACTATCACTGTAACTCATCATCACTGTAACTATCACTGTAACTCATCATCATCACTGTAACTATCACTATAACTCATCATCATCACTGTAACTATCACTGTAACTCATCATCATCACTGTAACTATCACTGTAACTCATCATCATCACTGTAACTATCACTATAACTCATCATCATCACTGTAACTATCACTGTAACTCATCATCATCACTGTAACTATCACTGTAACTCATCATCACTGTAACTATCACTGTAACTCATCATCATCACTGTAACTATCACTATAACTCATCATCATCACTGTAACTATCACTGTAACTCATCATCACTGTAACTATCACTGTAACTCATCATCATCACTGTAACTATCACTGTAACTCATCATCACTGTAACTATCACTGTAACTCATCATCATCACTGTAACTATCACTGTAACTCATCATCATCACTGTAACTATCACTGTAACTCATCATCACTGTAACTATCACTGTAACTCATCATCATCACTGTAACTATCACTATAACTCATCATCATCACTGTAACTATCACTGTAACTCATCATCACTGTAACTATCACTGTAACTCATCATCATCACTGTAACTATCACTGTAACTCATCATCACTGTAACTATCACTGTAACTCATCATCATCACTGTAACTATCACTGTAACTCATCATCATCACTGTAACTATCACTATAACTCATCATCATCACTGTAACTATCACTGTAACTCATCATCATCACTGTAACTATCACTGTAACTCATCATCACTGTAACTATCACTGTAACTCATCATCATCACTGTAACTATCACTATAACTCATCATCACTGTAACTATCACTATAACTCATCATCATCACTGTAACTATCACTGTAACTCATCATCACTGTAACTATCACTGTAACTCATCATCATCACTGTAACCGTCAACATCATCACAAAAACCACCACAATTATCACTGTCATCACTGTAACTGTAATCATCACTACTGTTAGGGGGTCTGCGGCGTCTGACGGACTTACCACTTGTCCTCGGCGTCGCAGACATTACAGAACAAAGAGCAGCGTGGCTTCATATAGGAAGCCCGCTGATTAGGGCGAACGACCGGCACCTGCGCGCTTACTATATAAGTGGGCGTCGCCAGTGTGCCGGCGTCGCACCTTTTGTTCTCATGTCGGTGTTTGGCTGCATTGCTCCAGCCGCTTTCTTTCCTTCAGATTAGTGGGTACCTCCAGGCGCCGTAGGTGGTTGGAGGAGTAGGGTCAGGAGGCCCGAGGTACTAGAGAGGGTTTGCGTAAAAGTGGCTGGTGCGATTGGGTGCAGTCCTAACGCTGGGACTTTCCCTCCGGCTTTTGCCGTCTAGCTGTCGGCTAAAGCTAACGCCGGGGATTCGCTTCCCCGTGCTTTATAGCGCTTTCCGGCTCGGGGATCTTTGTAGCGTCATTGGCGCTTCCCGTCTGAGCCGCGCCTCCACCGGAGCGACCAGGGTTCGCGTCCGGAGTTCGCTACGTTATTGCGAACTAGTTTTTTTGTATACGGTCACTTTCCAGCTGCGCTGGTGACAGCACCGTTTAGCCGTTTTGTTTCTCCGTTCCTTTTTCTTTGTTTTTGTTTTTGCCTCGTGGGTTTTTCCCCGAGCTCGGCTGAGCGCGGTGCTTCGTTTTAGCGCCGGCGCAGTTTCTGTCTGCAGCTTTGCCGTAGCGTGGCGCTACGGTCTTGGGACGGCGTGCCAGCGACCAGGGTTCGTGGCTCGCTCCCATTACAAGTTGGTTCCGGTTTTTGTTTCTCTTTTCTTTTCAGAGCCAGAGTCTTCGGCAGCGTTCGGGGTTCCCGAATTGTTTTATGTTATTTCTTGTTTTGTTGTCATTTATTAAAATAAAGAATCTTTATTTTTTCTTATCTCTGCGTCTTGGGTCCTCCCTCTCCGCTACTCATAACAGAAAGGTGCGACCACGATGGACCCAGCGGAGAACCCGCCCCTGGTAGACGCCCTCCGTCACCAGGGGGCTGCTCTAGGGAGGCACGAGCTGGCATTAACTGAGTTGACTCAGCGGGTGGCCGACATCGCCCAGCTGCTGTCGAACCTGGTGGCTGGTCCGCGTCCTCCCAGCCCCCCTCCCCTACCATCACCTCCTCCAGCTCCCCCCGTAGGAGTTGAGACCTCCATTTCGCCCCCCGAGCGTTTTTCAGGGGAGGCGAAAAAATGTCGAGGCTTCCTCCTACAATGCTCCCTCACATTCGAGCTACAGCCGTCCCGCTTCCCCTCCGAGCGCTCCAAAGTGGCGTTTATCATTTCTCTGCTCACCGGTAAGGCCTTGGAGTGGGCTACAGCCCTGTGGGAGCAGAACGCCCCTGAGTGTGCGTCTGAGTCCGCTTTCAGGGAAGCCCTCAAGGATACCTTTTTTCACCCCACCGGGGGAAGAGAGGCGGGTCCGCGCTTACTCGAGTTGTCCCAGGGGGGGCGCTCTGTCGCCGATTTTGTAATCGAGTTTCGCACTCTGGCGGCTGAGTGCGGTTGGGACGAGGGAGCATTAGTTGCTATTTTCCACCGCGGTCTTGGAGAAAGGATTAAGGACGAGCTGGCTACTCGAGAGCTTCCCACCTCTCTGAATGCCTTCTATCTCCTGGCTACCTCCATTGACACCCGACTCCGACAACGTGCGCGGGAGCGAGGGCCCCACCAACCCTCTTTTCGGCCGCAAGGTCAGCCCCGCGCCGTGTCGGGAGATCAGGACCCGGAACCCATGCAACTTGGGTCAACCCGGGGGGCCGCCCAGCGTCCATCCGACCCCTCCACGAGAGTCCGCCCTCGGTTAAACGAGTAGGCTGTTCTCGTGGCAGGGAGTCGAGGGCGAGCCATGCAACCATCCCTGGGCAAGGCCTATTCCTCAGCGCATCGTTGCGCTGGGAGTCCGGGTCCACCGATCTCAAAGTCTGTGTTGATTCAGGTGCGGTGGAAAACTTTATCGACCATAACTTGGTGCATGGGTTGGGGATTGAGCTCCAGCCATTGCGAGTCCCCATTGCGGTTCACGCCGTGGACGACCGGGCGGTGGCCGGTAGTCCAATTACGTTTCAAACGTGTCCTCTCATGATGCGTTTGGGGAGTCATGAGGAACGGGTCACCTTCTTAGTGACCCAAGTTCCTCAGCTCCTAGTGGTACTGGGGCACTCATGGCTTAAGAAGCACAATCCCCAGATCGATTGGCAAACCGGGTCAATCTTTGCTTGGGGAACGCGGTGCCAAGATGCCTGTTTGTTGCCAGCTAGCATGTCATCGGCCCCAGCAACATCCGTAGAGGCAACCCCTGATTTGACCCGGGTGCCTCCCGTGTACCATGACCTACAGGAGGTATTTAGTAAGTCCCGGGCGCGGGATTTACCCCCACACAGACCTTTTGATTGCGCCATTAATTTGCTTCCCGGCACCTCTCCTCCTAGGGGGCGCCTCTTCTCCCTGTCGGGACCGGAGAGGATTGCTATGGAGGAGTATGTCAGGGGAGCGCTCGATCAGGGGTTCATCCGACCCTCGTCCTCCCCTGCCGGGGCGGGATTCTTCTTTGTGGGAAAGAAGGATGGAACTCTGCGCCCCTGTATCGATTATCGAGGTCTGAACGCTATAACGGTTAAGGATCGTTATCCGCTGCCACTGATGGCCACAGCTTTTGAAGCTCTTCAGCGGGCTTCTATTTTTTCAAAGCTGGATCTACGCAGCGCATATAACTTGATCCGTATCCGGCGAGGGGATGAATGGAAGACTGCGTTCATTACGCCCACGGGACACTATGAATACCTGGTGATGCCCTTTGGGTTAATGAATGCCCCCGCGGTCTTCCAACGCTTTATCAACGAGGCCTTGCGGGAGGCCCTTGACAGATACGTCTATGTTTACTTAGACGATATCCTAATTTTTAGCCGATCCATCGAGGAACATGTCAGGCACGTCCGTCGGGTTCTCCAGCTTCTGCTCGATCACCATCTATTCGTCAAGCTGGAGAAGTCCGTCTTCCACGCCCCATCAGTCTCCTTTTTGGGGTTCATAATTTCCCAAGGTGCTCTGCAGATGGATCCGGCTAAAATAAAGGCAGTGGAGGACTGGCCAACTCCTAGTTCCGTTCGCCAGGTGCAAAGATTTCTGGGCTTTGCAAACTTTTTTAGGCGATTCATTCGGGACTTTAGCACGGTCGCCGCCCCCTTGACGGCACTAACGGGGAAGGGTCCGTTCACTTGGTCGGTGCAAGCTCAACAAGCCTTTGATAGGCTTAGAACTCTCTTGACAACCGCCCCAGTGTTGCAGTTGCCCGATCCCGAGGAGCCCTTCATAGTTGAAGTGGACGCCTCAGATATCGGAGTAGGGGCAATCTTGTCCCAGAGAGTGGGCCCGGAAAAGAAGCTCCACCCTTGTGCTTTCTTCTCCCACCGGCTGACCCCTGCCGAACGCAACTACCCCGTTGGTGACAAGGAACTTTTGGCCATCAAGTTGGCACTTGATGAATGGCGACACTGGCTCGAGGGGGCGAAACATCCCTTCCTTGTTTGGACAGACCATAAGAATCTGTCGTTTATCCAGCAGGCGAAGCGGATGAACTCTCGCCAGGCCCGCTGGTCTCTATTCTTTGGTCGGTTCCACTTCACCCTGTCCTATAGGCCAGGGCCGAAGAACACCAAACCTGATGCTCTTTCCAGGCAGTGGGATTCAACCAGACCAGTGGGTGAGCCCGGTCCTATTATCCCCCCGAGCCAGATTGCGGCCCCAATTACGTGGGGTATATTTAAGACAGTTCGGGACGCGCATATAGTTGACCCAGACCCAGGTGGAGGTCCACCTGACCGGCTGTTTGTTCCATCAACAGTCCGCCGTCAGGTGTTTGAATGGGCTCACGCGTCCTCATTTGCGGCACATCCAGGAGTCTCTAAGACCCTGGTGTTACTGCGCCGAAAATTCTGGTGGCCGGGGATGGAGGGGCAGGTCAAGGACCTAGTCCGAACCTGCACTGTCTGTGCTACTAACAAGAGCACAAGAGAGCGTCCGCGTGGACTCCTCCATCCATTACCAGTACCTTCGAGACCATGGTCCCACCTGGCTCTGGACTTTGTCACAGGGTTGCCAAAGTCCAGGGGATTTATGGTGGTGCTGGTGATCGTTGACCGGTTCACTAAATCTTGCCTCTTCGTCCCGATGCCCAAGCTCCCGTCCGCGATGGCCACAGCACAGGCTGTTCTGCAACATGTGGTGAGAGCACATGGGGTTCCGTCCGACACTGTGTCGGATCGGGGCCCGCAGTTTATCAGCCAGTGCTGGCGAGCCTTTTGCCAACTCCTGGGCGCGACGGCCAGCTTATCCTCGGGTTATCACCCCGAGTCCAACGGGCAATCGGAGCGGGTTATCCAAGACCTAGGCAAGATGCTTCGGTGCCTCACCGCAGGGAATCCAGCCACCTGGGCGGATAAATTATTGTGGGCTGAATTTGCCCACAATACCCTGCACCATGCCGGATTGGGTATGTCACCTTTTGAGGCACAGTACGGCTATCCCCCTCCACTGTTTCCTGATCAGGAACAAGAGGTGGCGGTGCCGTCTGTGCAGCAACAGGTCCGTCGCTGCCGCGTCGCCTGGCGGAAGGCAAGACAGGCCCTTTTGACCTCTCAGCGCTCCATGAAGCGCAATGCTGACCGCAGGCGACAGCCGGCTCTGACGTTCCGGCCGGGCCAACGTGTCCTCGTATCGACGAGGGATCTCCCCGTCAAAGGTACCACTCACAAGCTGGCACCGAGGTACGTTGGTCCGTTCAAGGTAGTCAGACGGATTAACCCGGTGACATATAGGTTGGAGCTGCCTCCCAGGATGAAGGCGCATCCAACCTTCCACGTCTCCCAACTTCGCCCGTTCGCGAGCGGGGGAGCTTTACCCCTCCCACAACCTCCCGCCCCTCGTATCATCCAGGGTGCCCCTGCATTTACGGTTCGCCGCCTCCTGGATAGCAGGAGAGTGCAGGGTAGCACCCAATACCTGGTGGATTGGGAAGGTTACGGCCCCGAGGAGCGTTCGTGGGTACCGGCTCGGCAGATCCTGGACCCCGAACTGATCCGAGAGTTCCGAAGGAACCGGTCTGCGGGTCTTGGGACCTCGGGAGCTGTCCCTAGAGGGGGGGGTCCTGTTAGGGGGTCTGCGGCGTCTGACGGACTTACCACTTGTCCTCGGCGTCGCAGACATTACAGAACAAAGAGCAGCGTGGCTTCATATAGGAAGCCCGCTGATTAGGGCGAACGACCGGCACCTGCGCGCTTACTATATAAGTGGGCGTCGCCAGTGTGCCGGCGTCGCACCTTTTGTTCTCATGTCGGTGTTTGGCTGCATTGCTCCAGCCGCTTTCTTTCCTTCAGATTAGTGGGTACCTCCAGGCGCCGTAGGTGGTTGGAGGAGTAGGGTCAGGAGGCCCGAGGTACTAGAGAGGGTTTGCGTAAAAGTGGCTGGTGCGATTGGGTGCAGTCCTAACGCTGGGACTTTCCCTCCGGCTTTTGCCGTCTAGCTGTCGGCTAAAGCTAACGCCGGGGATTCGCTTCCCCGTGCTTTATAGCGCTTTCCGGCTCGGGGATCTTTGTAGCGTCATTGGCGCTTCCCGTCTGAGCCGCGCCTCCACCGGAGCGACCAGGGTTCGCGTCCGGAGTTCGCTACGTTATTGCGAACTAGTTTTTTTGTATACGGTCACTTTCCAGCTGCGCTGGTGACAGCACCGTTTAGCCGTTTTGTTTCTCCGTTCCTTTTTCTTTGTTTTTGTTTTTGCCTCGTGGGTTTTTCCCCGAGCTCGGCTGAGCGCGGTGCTTCGTTTTAGCGCCGGCGCAGTTTCTGTCTGCAGCTTTGCCGTAGCGTGGCGCTACGGTCTTGGGACGGCGTGCCAGCGACCAGGGTTCGTGGCTCGCTCCCATTACAAGTTGGTTCCGGTTTTTGTTTCTCTTTTCTTTTCAGAGCCAGAGTCTTCGGCAGCGTTCGGGGTTCCCGAATTGTTTTATGTTATTTCTTGTTTTGTTGTCATTTATTAAAATAAAGAATCTTTATTTTTTCTTATCTCTGCGTCTTGGGTCCTCCCTCTCCGCTACTCATAACAACTACAACATCATTATCACTATAATGTTAATTATTACTGTCATCATCATCACTATAACCATCATCATCATCACTATAAACATCATCATCACTATAACCATCATCATCATCACTATAACCATCATCATCATCACTATAAACATCATCATCACTATAACCATCATCATCACTACAAACATCATCATCACTATAACCAGCACCATCATCACTGTAAGCATCATCATCACTATAAACATCATCATCACTATAACCATCATCATCATCACTATAACCATCATCATCATCACTATAAACATCATCATCACTATAACCATCATCATCACTACAAACATCATCATCACTATAACCAGCACCATCATCACTGTAAGCATCATCATCATCACTATAATCGCAGCATCATCACTGTAACCACCACCATAACCCTCCCCCTCCTCCTCCTCCTCAGATGTGTTTATTTATCCCCCAGAGCTTAAAATGGAGGATGAAAACGAGCTCGTTAACATAATCCGCAGCCGCCTCCGATTTTCTAGCCGCGACTGATTTATTAACGAGATGTCCGCGCATCTCCTTTAATTAATCCCCGAGACGTATCGGGACTCTGATGTTTACACGCACTCCAGCTGCACGCAGCTAATCAGGAATTAAGTGTAAAGCGTTTTTATTTAACGAGAGTAATCAGTGAGAGGGGTGAGAACCAAAACACACCGGGCCCAGCACAGCGCCGCTGTACCGTATCACTCCTCCTCTACACCTCCTCCTGTTAGAACCCCCCAAAACAGAGGGTGTGTGTTCACGTCCGGCACACACACACACACACACACACACACACCGCTCGCTTTCATTAAGAGCCAATCAGATTCCAATTACAGCCCCATCTCAGCCAATTAAATCTGTTTGCACTTAAACATCACTGCAGACCCAAATATTTCCAATCAGCGTAACGCTTCATTATCGCCCGTCACCATCGGGCGCCGCCGAATCAGACGAGCCGCGCCGTGGGGGTTAGAACCCTACTCCCTGGAGTCTGTTTACCATGAAGTCAGTAAACATGGCAAACGGTAATAATCCATTAATACTGGGACAGCAGCGCACGCTCAGGATTACAAATGAGCAGCACCAGTCTGTACCGGAGTGAAAGCTCAGATTTAAATAATAATAATAATAAAAATTATACTAATAGTAATAATAATAAAAATAATAATAAATAATAATAATAATAAAAATAAATAATAATCATAATAATAATGATTAAAAAATAATAATGATAAAAATAATAATAAAAATAAAACTAATAATAATAATAATAAAATAAATAATAATAATAACAATAATAACATCTCGTTCACCACAGATCTCTAGGTTATATTTATAAATGTAAAGAAAGTTTTACAGTGTGAAAGCTCTTCTGTATGGTTTATAAAGTTTATATTCCCACCACAGAGAGTTTGAGATGGAACAGTGGGGGTTCAGCCAGGGTAACGGATCCTCACACCCATAATCACAGGTCACAGGTTCACGTCTCAGTGTGCTTCAGTCTTTAATATCTCTGAACAGTAACAGTGTGTCCTGCTCCAGCTTCTAAAGCCCAGGTCCTGATGGAGGAACGTCTGGGGGGGGGGCGTTTCGGGGATCAGGGTCACGACATGCAGTAAATTGTTTGACCCCAAACCAGACGCTCATGTCTGTAACTTCAGGAATTTTGGGAGTTCTTTTATTTTTCAATTATTTTTCACTGTTACGGTTTTTATGAATCCGGAGTCAAACTGAGTGCTGACGGTACCAGAAGGTTCCAGTAGTAGCAGTAGTTCCAGTAGTTCCAGTAGTTCCAGTAGTAGCAGTAGTTCCAGTAGTACCAGTAGTAGCAGTAGTTCCAGTCATGAGGCTTTAGTGAACGCCAGCGCTAACAGGGTACGTGTTCTTAATGAAGAGGTCAATCCCAACAACAGTGCTGCACCTGCTACACTCATACACACAGAGAACAGCACACAGTGGGGATGTAGGGCAGTTGTAGCCTAGTGGACAAGGTACCCCACCATTGCCAGGTTGTCCCTGTTGGGCCCTTGAGCAAGGCCCTCAACCCTCAGTTGCTCAGACTGTATACTGTCGCAGTTCTGTAAGTCACATTGGATAAAAAGCATCTGCTAAATGCCATAAATGTAAATTGGATACAGTCAGTAATTGTATACCCATAAAGTTCATCTATATGGTGGATTTAGCACATAATTAGATGAATCTACATTCCAGTATCACTGTGCCTCTTACACAGGGCCCAGCCATACAAATGCTGTCACAGGCACAAATTCTCACACACAGACACGCTTCAGTCTCGTGAGAAGTAATAAATATTAATAATAATTATTATTATAAATAATGATAATAATAATAATAAATAATAATAATAATAACAATAATTATAATAATTATAAATAATAATAATAATAATAATAAAACTATATAATAATAATAATAAAGAATAATAATAATAATATTAATAATAATAATGATAATAATAATAATAAATAATAATAATAACAATAATTATAATAATTATAAATAATGATAATAATTATAAATAAAAATAAATATAACAATAATAAAGAATAATAATAATAATGACAATAATAATAATAATAATGACAATAATTATAAATAATAATGATAATAATAATAATAATAATTATGACAATAATTTTTATAAATATAAAAACAATACAATTATAAGCAACAGCAATAATATGTAAATAATAATAATAGTAATATACATATTATTAATGAAAAATAATAATAATGTAAATAATAATGAAAAAATAATAATATAAATGAAAGTAATGTCAATAATAATAATGCAGAGTAAAAAATATTATTAGTAACATCAGTTAATCAAAAACAATTAGCCATTTGCTTATAAACAACAGAAATAATATAAAAAATGAAATCAATAATAATAATAATAAAATAAATAATAATAATAAATCATCAGGGTGCTGAAAGCGCTCCTCCTCATTCTCTGTCCTGTTATTGATTCTGACAGCAGGTTTGTTTGGATGCTGGTTGTTCCGTCCCACATCATCATCAGAGCTTCATCAGAGCTTCATCAGAGCTTCATCAGAAGATCATCAGAAGATCAGGATCCTGGTCCAGCGCCTCTCACTTCATTCCCAAACCTAATCGATGCTGATTGGATTAGGAGAGTAAACGTTCGTACAGAGCCGCCGATTCATTTCTCCTCGTCAGACCAGCGCTCGCTCACAATTATCCTCAGCGGACGCGGCGCTGTATCGATCCGGCCTTGCTAACGCGTCGCTAGCTGATGATTTATGCGTGTGGGAGCGTGTTCTGTCTGAGTCTGTCACGCTAGCGCTACTGCTGAACCGTTCACATCATCACAGCTAGCAGTTTAATCATGTCTGACACACGCAAAGCTAAAGGCTAATTCTAACAGCCGACGCTAAACATAGTGGGATCGCTGTGCTGCGTTTTATTTTCAATCAGTCCGATCTGCCGCCGCTTCTCATCACCCAGCAGTTTTGGATCCTCACAGAGAGCCGTATCATGTACGGAGAGCTGCGCTAATGTCCGTGTGTGTGTGTGTGTTTACTCTTAATAATAATAATAATCATAATAATAATCATAATAATAATCATAATAATATAATAATAATAATAATATAAATAATAATAATAATAATAATGTAATAATATAAATAATAATAATATTAATAAAAATAATAATAACAATAATAATAATAATAATAATGATAATATTATTAATAATACAAATAATAATACAAAAATAATAATAATAACAATAATAATAATAATAATAAAAAAATAATGTTAATAATAATAATAATAGTAATAATAATGTTAATAATAATAATAATGTTAATAATAATAATAATCATAATAATAATCATAATAATAATCATAATAATATAGTAATAACAATAATAATAATAATATAAATAATAATAATAAGTAATAATAAAATCAATAATAATAATAATAATAATGTAATAATATAAATAATAATAATATTAATAAAAATAATAATAACAATAATAATAATAATAATGATAATATTAATAATAATACAAATAATAATACAAAAATAATAATAATAACAATAATAATAATAATAAAAAAATAATAATGTAAATAATAATAATAATAGTAATAATAATGTTAATAATAATAATAATATTAATTATAACCTCATCATGATTGTATTGTGTTTTTTTATAGCATCATGTATGTTTAGAAAAAACGTTTGACGGTACATGTAACTCAATACTCCCACAGATTAAAAAATAAATAAATAAATAAATAAAAGCGTCTTGGCGCATTTAGTAGAGAAATAAATGCGCAGCGTGTTTAATTATGCATACAGCGATGACCCGACAGCAGGAGTTTAGCGAGGTTTTAAACTTCTGTAATAAATACGCATTAATCAGAGCCGAGAGGAGCCGAGACGAGCCGTTAGTCCCGCTCCCGATCTCACCGGGATCTTACGCTACATGACAGGATGGAAATTTCACCGCCATGCCTGTGACTGAGGGGCGGGGTCATTCCACCACGTTAGCATACGGCTCCTGCGTATTAGCATCGTGTGTAACGAGCAAGTGTCCGTCCTGATCCGAATTCATTATTGCGCTCAGTGCTAACAACCGGCACACTGAGACCTGAACCCAGATCCATCATCAGGATACATCTTTTATATACGGTTTGTGATGCTGGAGCAGGAAAGGACCTTCCCTAAACTGTTGCCGCAAAGTCAGAAGCATGTAATTCCCTTTATATGATCGATTTATTCCACCTGTTAGTGATTGATGTGGCTGAAACACATGAATTACGCAGTGATTAGAATCACGTCAGTACACTGCCTAATTACCACTGTTGGGCCCTTAATTGCTGTTGGTGAAATAACATCTGGACTTGGTTGGTCTTGTCGTGGTTTTGGTTCCAGATTTTTGTTGCCGTTGGTGTTTAGTTTTGTCGTCTCTGAGTTCAGTTTCACTCCTCCTGTACTGATATTACCGGAAGATTTCATCACTGATCAGAAATGATGTAAAATGTGAGAGTGGAGCGCCTCTCCCCCGTCCCCACCTCACAGGTTCGGATATTTAGGGACTCGGTCTGAGTAACTTCTGATTTATTTCATTACTGGGTCCTTATGGTTCAGGTTTGGTGAGAGTCAATATTTAAATGAGCTCAAAAACGCTCGACCTTTGTAGCCCATCTGTCATTTATGCTTTAATTTCTTTCTTTATTCTTTTCTTTCTTTTTAATTATTTCTTTTTTATTTATTCTTTCTTTCTTTTTTATTTATTTGTTCTTTTTTATTATTTAGTATTTCTTTTTTATTTATTTATTTATTTATTCTTTCTTTTTTATTTATATATTCTTTTTTTATTTTTTTATTCGTTTTTATTTATTCTTTCTTTTTTATTATTTATTTCTTTATTATTATTTTTTTTATTCATTCTTTCTTTTTATTTATTCTTCTTTCTTTCTTTATTAATTCTTTCTTTCATTTTTATTTATTAATTTTTTCTTTCTTTTTTCTTTATCCTTTTAAATTTTTACTTTTCTTTTTTTATTTATTCTTTCTTTCTTTTTTATTAATTCTTTTTTCTTTCTTTTTTCTTTACATTTTCTTTTTTCTTTATTATTTTTTTTATATATATTTTTTTTTATTTAATTGTTTTTATGTATTCTTTTTTAAATTATCTATTCTTTTTTATGTATACTTTATAAAAAGAATATGTATATATATATTTATTTATTTTATTTTATTTTTTGTACTTTTTTTATTTATATATTCCTTATAATTATTCTCTCTCTCCTCCTGGTATATTTTTTGTCGTTGGGTGAGTGCTCTGTGTTAAATATTTAGCCCACATGAGCGTGGCGGTGTACGTTTCGGATGTGTGAGCTGTAGTAATACGATTATTTTATTCCCGCCACCTGAACGCAGACGTTTACGTCAGTCGGACTGGAAATCCACCCCCCCACACACACCCCGGTTCCATTCACTTACCCCCCCCCCACCCCCCCGATTCCATTCACTTACCCTACCCCCCCTTCCTTCAGTAGCACTTCCGCCAGCCTCTGGTTCCTGTAAGCTTTACCTCTCTGCTTCAGATGATTACAGCTCCTCTGGTTCAGGCCTCATCTGGACTCATACCCCCCCCCTGCCGCCCCCCCGCCTCACTCCCATAATCCTCATCACACCGGGCAGCAGTGAAACGTAAACAAATACTGAGTACGACTAGAGTCAAGTCACGAGTCTTTAGGCTATAGAGTCCAAATAAAGTCACAAATCCTTAGTCTGGAGTCGAGTCAGGAGTCTTTAGGTTATAGAGTCTGAGTCAAAACACAGCCGTATTATTTACATTAAGTCCTACTTTTCTTTTTCTTTTATTAAATCCTCCACATTTTCCTACTTATTTATTAACAGACACATGACCGTCTCAGTTTTTAGACGCCTGGTCGATCCACCGTCTTTCATTTGTTTCCCACAATTCTCTGTTACATCCCAAAATGTTTAACTCCCTGTACCACGTTGGTGCTCCCACCCGAGCCGTGCTACGCTGCTTCGTTTTACTTGAATTGTTCGTTTTTATGAGGTAAATGCTTTTATTTCATTATTTAATAATTCTGAAGTGACGTGTTCCGGCTGTTCCAGGCTCACGTCTGTAAAATCTGACTTTATTTCAGTAGACAGCGTTTAACTGACGCCTAAAGGTTCACGATTGACCTTGCAGACGTTGGAGGCTAAATGATGAAATTCAGAGCAATAAAGACTCCAGAAGAACCCGTCAGAGGTTAAAAAGCCTTTAGTGATGGTTCCAGGTTCTTGTTTGTTCTTCTGTGTCGTGGCTGATCTGGTATTCGTCACCATGCCTCCGTCTTCAATACATCAGATGATCTTCAGAAGTTGGGACTCACTGATAGCTCTGAGTGCAGATACATTGTCTCGGGAAGGGGGGGTGGGGGGGGGGGGGATGAGGACGGAGGCCAAAATGCTAAATCAGACTTTACAGTTTGTTAGAAACTTTTTCTTTGTTATTTATTTATTTTCAGGTTCGAGGTGTTTATTCTTACATACAGAGTAAATCTATAACCGTCTATAATCATCTATAACCGTCTATAACCAGACACAGCTATCACCAAATCAGCCAAAGTCAGATTCAATTACTGAAAATATGTGATATTTATATTTATTAATTTACTGCTGATAGTTGAATCGATGAAACAATAGATTGATAATTAAGATCATAGGTGCACATCTGGATGGATAAATTAATGAATGGTTGACGGGATCAATAAATGGATGAATGGTTGGAATTGTGAATGGACTGATGGATGGATGGATGGATGGATGGTTGGTTGGTTGGTTGGTTGGTTGGATGGAGGGATGATGGGGTGGATAAATTGATGGATGGACAGATGATGGATGGACAAGACGAATGTTTGGATGGATGGTTGGATTGATGTATGGATGAATGGATGGTTGATGGGATGGATGGATTAATGGTTGGTTGGATTTATGGGTGAACGGATAAATGGATGGATTGATGGGGGGATGGATGGATGGTTGATGGGATGGATGGATTAATGGTTGGTTGGATTTATGGGTGAACGGATAAATGGATGGATTGATGGGGGGATGGATGGATGATGGGGTGGATAAATTGATGGATGGACAAGATTAATGTTCAGATGGATGGTTGGATGGATGGATGATAGGGTGAATGGTTGGATTGATGGGTGAATGGATGGATGATAGGGTGGATGGATTGATGGGTGAATGGATGGATGATAGGGTGGATGGATTGATGAGTGAATGGATGGATGATAGGGTGGATGGATGGATGATAGGGTGGATGGATGGATGATAGGGTGCATGGTTGGATTGATGGGTGGATGGATGGATGATAGGGTGGATGGATGGATGATAGGGTGGATGGTTGGATTGATGGGTGGATGGATGGATGATAGGGTGGATGGATGGATGATAGGGTGGATGGATGGATGATAGGGTGGATGGTTGGATTGATGGGTGGATGGATGGATGATAGGGTGGATGGATGGATGATAGGGTGGATGGATGGATGATAGGGTGGATAAATTGACGAACGGTTGGCTAGATGAATGGATGGATGGATTGATGGATGGATTACTAGATGAATGGTTGGACTGATGGAAGAATTTAAGAGCAGCAACAGTTTAGGGAAGGACCTTGGTTTAAATACCAAGGAACTCCAGCATCCTGCACAGAGCCCTGACCTCTAAACACTCAGCAGCTCTGGGATGAACAATCAGTGCCCACCATACAAATGCTGCCATGTTTAGAATAAACAGGCACAAATTCCCACACACAGACACTCTCTTGAGACTGGTGAGACGTTCTAAAATGGAACCGAGAGCCGGATGGAGCAGCGAATCAGAACTGTCCCCCGAGCTGGTAAAGTTCAATCCAGGCTGGAAAACTGCGTCTCTTCCACGTGAGCGCCGGCACGCGCCCGCCCGCCCGCCCGCCCCTCTTCCCGTAACCCCGTCCCGGCGCGGAAACCCCCAGTCGCGATCCCAACTAATTAATAATGCGATGGAGTATAAAGAGTGATGTAATGTTTGAGGGGCGAATCGAACGCGCGCGGCGGCCTAACTCACTTAAGAACACATTACTGCTCCATCTGCAGATGGACCGGGGCGCGAGCGGCCGCGAGGAGATGCGCTGCGGCTGGAGAGAGAGCTAAACGGATTAGGGAAGGACTCCTCTTTCCTGTACGCGCCGCGGCTGATGGGTGAAATGGACTGGCGTGCCCGGCACTCGCGCCCTCCGATTAGACTCTTCCCGGAATGCGCTCGCGATCGTTCCCGACGATTGTAACGCTTCTGTTCCCGCAGCTCTTTATAAAGAAACCTGAGCCGAGCGTTCCGACCCATCCTCCAGCCTTTTAACTCTGACGTGTGTGTGTGTGTGTGTGCACTTCAGCGAGTGTGTACTTGAATAAGTAAGTGTGTGTGTGTGTGTGTGTGTGTGTGTGTGCACTATAGAGTAGAATGAGAATGTAGAACGGAGAGGAAAGTACTCAGCCTGGCGCTTCACTGATTTATGTTCCGTATTTTGGATCTGATGGGGGTGAAACGCGAGCGTGACACGTCAGCCGCGTGTGTGCAAATAAAATCCGCCGTATTTACGAAACGCCGCGAACTTCGGGTCGGGTCGGGTCAGGTTCACACGTTTCCAAAACTGTGGGTGTTACATTTACATTTTCGGCATTTAGCAGACGCTTTTATCCAAAGCGACTTACATTTGTGACAGTATACAGTCTAAACAATTGAGGGTTTAGGGCCTTGCTCAAGGGCCCAACAGTTGCAACCTGGCAGAGGTGGGGCTTGAACCGGCAACCTTCTGATTACTAGTCCAGTACCTTAACCACTAGGCTACAGCTGCCCTACAAACTCTGTTAATTATATTTGCTGTTACAAACTCTGGAATTATATTTGCTGCATTTAGTGGACGCATTTTTCCGAAGCGATTTACACTTATCACTGAATACAGTTCAAGCAATTGGGGGCCTTGCTCAGGGGCCCAACAGTGGCAGCTGGGTAGTGATCGGGCTAGAACCTGAAAGCTTGCAATTACAAGACTCGGAGCCAAACCAACTGTGACCAGGACACCCGTATGAACCAAGAACAGTCCAAGGGTGGGGTGGGTGGGGCTTGAACCGACAACCTTATGATTTCTAGTCCAGTACCAGTGCCCACTCAAGCACCGAAAAAAGCACCTCTTTCTTGCAGCCATAACAGCCCCCGCTCTGGGACGCTCCCTCGTTATTCAGTCAGATCATCACTCAGAGTTAAGGCGCCTCAGTAGGAGCATTTTAAGGGATGTAAGAATTTAGACACGCCCTCTTCTCTGGAGTGTAGGATGATGGGAGATGTGTGTGTGTGTGTGTGTGTGTAGAGAGAGAGAGAGCTATGTTTCGGCGTTTCCTCATTTCCCTGAGCGGTGGGGGTTTAATTACGGTTCTCACCAGGACACGGTGCAGTTCAGTGACTCCTGAGGAACGTGCAGCATCACGCCGTGATCTCCAGCACCGGCGCCACACCTACACGTGTTCTACAGGCTTTTATTACCACACACACGCTCGCGCGCGCGGCGTGGGTCCGGCGGAAATGTGTGTGTGTGTGTGGGGGGGGGGGGGGGTTTGGGTGTTATCGTCTCTCTGATTCGTCCTCGATGGCGCCGGTTTCATCTCGCGGCTGATGTGGCTGTAGAGGGACGTACTGACCGCCGTCCGGTCAGATCTGAGGTCAGAGGGATCAGCAGGGTACTGAGAGGTACAGAGACACAGTCCACAGTACCAGAGATACATTCACTCATTCATTCATTTATTAATTCATATATTCATCAATTCATTCATTCCTTCACTTATTAATTCATTAAGTCATTCATTCATTCATTTATTCATTCATCTATTCACTCAGTCACTCATTCATTTATTAATTCATTATATGCATCTATTCATTCATTCATTTATTAAGTAATTCATTTATTTGTTTATTCATTAAGACATTATTTTATTTATATATGCATCCATTCATTCATTCATTAACTCATTTATTCACTCATCTGTTCATTCATTCATTCATTCCTTCACTTATTAATTCATTAAGTCATTCATTCATTCATTTATTCATTCATCTATTCACTCAGTCATTCATTCATTTATTAATTCATTATATGCATCTATTCATTCATTCATTAACTCATTTATTCACTCAGTCACTCATTCATTCATTCATTCATATATTCATCAATTCATTCATTCCTTCACTTATTAATTCATTAAGTAATTCATTCATTTATTCATTCATCTATTCACTCAGTCACTCATTCATTTATTAATTTATTATATGCATCTGTTCATTCATTCATTCATTAAGTAATTCATTTATTTGTTTATTCATTAAGTCATTATTTGATTTATATATGCATCCATTCATTCATTCATTAACTCATTTATTCACTCATCTGTTCATTCATTCATTCATTCCTTCACTTATTAATTCATTAAGTCATTCATTCATTCATTTATTCATTCATCTATTCACTCAGTCACTCATTCATTTATTAATTCATTATATGCATCTATTCATTCATTCATTAACTCATTTATTCACGCATCTGTTCATTCATTCATTCATTCATTGATTCAGGTATTTAGGTATTCATCCATCCATTCATTCATTCTTTTTATTTTTTGTTCATTTATATATTCATCTATTTATCCATCTGTTTTATTCATTTCTTGATTCACTCATTCATATACCCATCCATCCATTTATTAATTAATTAATCCATTTATGTATTTATCCATTAATCCATCCATCCATCTATTCATTTATTCATACATTTTACTAAACATCTTAATGTTAGAGTTCCACCCCTATCTCTCTCACACACACACACACACACTCACACACTCTCACACTCTCTCACACACTCACGAATCCGATTTTCACAAGACTGTGAATGTTTGGCGTCGTCACTTGTGACCTACTTTAGAGGAAATGACATCAGCGTGGGCTGAAGAGCTCACACTGGGACGAGAACACACACACTCCTGTCCTCTCTCCGCCTCACGCTCACACATGAGTCACAACCTATAAGCACATAAATTAGCCCGGAGAACACACACTCGCTTCACGCTGCGCACGCACACACACATACACACACACACATTATGTATCCGTACCAAACACACATATATACACACACATTGTGCACACACACACACACACACATCATGCATCTGCAACAAACACGCAATGAGCACGCGTGTTTACACACACGCCGTGCACGCACACACACACATCTGCATCTGCAAACACACACTCGCTTCACGCCGTGCACGCACACACATACACACACATTATGCATCTGCAACAAACACATGCACTAAACACATATTAGCGTGTTTACACACATCCGCGCGTATGTGCAAATGTTTAGCTGACATCGAGCATCATAAGCAACGAGACACACACACACACACACACACACACCCCCCCCAAACACTCGTATATGCATTCATGCTGTTATTTACACATGCATGTGTATTTATTTATTCATTCATTCACTCATTATCCTTTCTTCTCCCAGTGTAGGCGTATCCAGTTCCCCTGCTTGTATTTCTCCTCTGATGCCGCAGCCCCCTCAGACACATCTGCATCACTGACCACTTCTTTTTACCTGCATAACTGGGGTTCTCACAGGGATCAGTCACGCACTGCTGTCCATTATTCACTATCTCTGTGCATTACCTCGACCAGCCAGCAGAGGCCGCTATTGCAGCAGCCTTTATTTATCATATATACAGATACACGTGTGCAGTACGTATACCAGCTTGTCTGGAAGCTGGGGTCAGAGCGCAGGGTCAGTTATTGTACTGTGCCCCTGGAGCAGACTGGGTTAAGGGCCTTGCTCAAGGGCCCAACAGTGGCTGCGTGGCAGAGCTGGGATTTAAACTCTCAGCCTTGTCATTGATAGCACAAAGCTCCACCTACTAGGCTATCACTGTTCCTAAACTAAATAACGACTCCGTGAGGTCACGCTGAGGCGGTAACTCATACCCGACGTGAACAGTGTGGTGCCCGACAGTAAAACGGCCGCCCCGACGTTAAAGAAGAATGGCACCTTCACAAATCTCACTGAACCCCTGAGAGTTGATTTGAAACACAGCCCTGTTTCCGAGCTTTATGGCCTGTCTGGCCCGGCAGCGCTAAATAAACACGGGCTCGCAGCCGGCGATTAGCTTCCCGTCTCAATTTCACTTTAAACGCCGTGCTCGTAACCCGAACCCTCGGCGTCCGGGGCCTCTTTTAATCCCGGGCGCCTTAAACCGGCTACCAGGAGGATTTTGGGGACGGGGGGTCGGGTTACGAGGTTTGGGTTTCGAACATCAGACGTCTAATCTAGCGACCCCCAAAATAGTACAAAAAACAGAAGACAGAGACCCAGTGCGCATTAGATATGATTTTTCTTTTTTCTATTTTATTTCTGCATTTTCTCCTAGTTTAGTCGTAGCCAGTTCCTCTTCCTCTGCTGGAGACCCCGATGGTGTACGAGGAGGGTATATTCCCCTGACACGCCCTTCCTCCGACCCCTTCTTATTCGCCCGTACTTTGGTGGATCGGCGCGTGAGGTCGGTCTCACGCATGGAGAGTCACTCGCTGATCTCCACTGTCCTTACACAACCTCAAAGACCCCGCCCACTTTTTAGTCCCGTCTTTTCCCACCCAGCAGACTAGAGGTTGATTTTGTCTGCTGCAGGCACTAGGGGGCGCCCAGCCGACCGGTAGCAGAGCTCGGAGAGATCAGAACCTCGGCAATTGCAGCAGCATCGGGGAAACTCATTCGATTGACCCCCCCCCCCCCCCCAGACACAGTCGAACATGCCTGCGCAGGCGCCCGACTGGTCGATAGCAGAGCTCTTCAGATTTCTGCTTCTCTATGATTCGATCCCTGACTGCTTGTTTATTTCTACCATACCGATAGGTGTGTTTACTGAAACAGGAAAGGACCTTCCCTAAACTGTTGCTGCAAAGCTGGACGCATATCATTTCCTTTTCACAGAATAATAACTGTAACTGTAAGAATTTGTGCTCGTTTGGGCTAAAGAGCATTTGTGAGATCGGGCACTCGGTTGGACATGAAGGCCCGGCTCACAGTCGTCGTTCCGATGCGTCCTTTCAGTGTCTCGTTGTGGTATATCATTTATTTGTTATTGTTTATTAGTATCAGTATTTTTTTACACATTTTACCAGTACGGGTGTGGCTGAAACAATACCTTGAAGGCGTGTCCACATACTTTTGACTATATAGTTATTTTTTTTAAATGAATATATTTATTTGTTGTGATCTCTGATGGGTTTGATGTGATGTTTGCTTGGAACAGTGGTCTCTCGTCATGGGCTGTCACTGTGCGCTTCATTTTCTTTCCTTGTTACGTGATCCTAATTTTGGATATATCCACTTCCCCATGTACACCTCCTATTATCTGGCTGAGAAAGGCAGCGGGCGAGCACACGTCCCTTTGTTGGACTAATACGTGACCCTCGTTTTTTGCTCTATCGAGATTTTGACAGCATGCCGATCCAGCAGTCAGTGTTCCGATTCATCCCAGAGCTGTTGAGTTGCTGAGGTCAGGGCTCTGTGCAGGAGTCTCTTGGTCTGTAAACAGAAAGGAGCTTCCCTTTATTTAGATCTTTATTCTTTTGTTGTTTTATTATAGTGAAGATCTGGTGATGCAATGTCGTGTCTGTCTTACCGCTCGCCGCCCGTCCCGTTTATCCACCACCATGATTTAGTTTTCTTTCTTTCTTGTCGGGCTTTTTTTTGTATTTAATTATTGTGTAATATTCCCGAGCGTCGCGCTCTCAGACAAACTGGATTCATGCAGCCCAAAACCCCCCTAGTAAAAACAGACCGAAAGATAAATGAATTAAAATGAGTCGGGATCGTTTCCTTCGTTAATTAAAAACATTTGTAATGACGTCTGTATCTAATAGACGTACCGGTATGAAGAGCGTCTGTGATTCTTTAGCTCATGTAGAATATACACTACCTGTCCATAAGTATTTAGACACCACTGTAATGAATTCTAGATTGTAACAGGTGTAAAAAACCCAGTAAATTACATCCACAGCGCTACCTTAAAACTCAGCATGAGTGTGTGTGTGTGTGTGTGTGTGTGTGTGTTGTTGAACGCTCCCCTGATACACTCCGTGAATCGTATTACACACACGGCCCGCAGCTACTGATGATTCAGAGCAGTGACGGACGCTCTTTTATTTACGGACGCTTTAATACGCGGCTATTACAGTCGCTTCATTCAGTTAGTCCTAATAAAGAGAATAATGGAGTTACAGTCGACTCACACACACTCACACACCACTCACACACTCACACACTCACACACTCACACACACACCACTCACACACTCACACAGATCAACATCTAATAGATCCCTCACACGCTCCATCAGATCATCATCTAATAGATCCCTCACCCTCACACACACACACCATCAGATCCACGTCTAATAGATCCCTCACCCTCACACACACCATCAGATCCACATCTAATAGATCCCTCACCCTCACACACACCATCAGATCCACATCTAATAGATCCCTCACCCTCACACGCACCATCAGATCCACATCTAATAGATCCCTCACACACACCATCAGATCCACATCTGATAGATCCCTCACGTGTACCGTTTGTTTGTTTGTTTGTTGGTTTGTGTACTTGGTCCTTAAATAATGTAGTGACTCTCACAGATCTCCATGATAAGTGACGGGTGTGTGTGTGTGTGTGTGTGCGCTCACGCCTGCGGGCCCAACCCGGGTGACAGCTCATTTTTCTCTCTTGTTTCTGAGCGCGTTCGTCCAAATGAAATCCGGCACTAAGAGCTTTATTAGCGCATAATAAATAACGGCATCAGCAGAGTGATGTAAGAGTGGAATTATTCATCAGTGCGCCGCTCTGATCCGCATTCTCGTCTCGTCTCGTCTGGGTCTCGTCTCCTCTCGTCTCGTCTCCTCTCGTCTCGTCTCGTCTCATTGTTCTGCTCGTGTGTTTTACACGTTAGCGATTACAGATCTGCACGAGTCTCGTAGAGTTCCAGCACTAATAAAGAACAGTAAACGCTGGTTTAACACTGATCCGTCCTCATAAAGCTCTCGCTGGGCTGATTTGGGATTTACAGATCAATCACTGATAAGATTTTAATATAAAGAAGACGAGAGTGATGATGGGTTTTTGTTGGTGTGTTTTGGGTGAACGATGGAGCAGAGGTGCAGCGTGGGCGCTCGTTCCGTTTATTCTGCACAAGTGCTGCTCTTATCAGGATCGTAAAAATAGTCCAACAAGAACTAAACTCATCATGAGAGGGATTTAATCTTAACCTTAAAATTTTTTTATTTTATTATTATTAATAATAATAATAAAATAATAATAATAAATAATGCTAATAATAATAATATTAATAAATAATGCTAATCATTTAAATAATAATGATAATAATAATAACAATAATATTAATAATGATAATAATAGTAATAATAATAATAATGAAAACAATAATAACAGTAATAATATTATATCATTTAAATAATAATAGTAATAATAATAATAATAATAATAACAATAATATTAATAACGATAATAGTAATAATAATATTATTAATAATTATAATCATTTTAATAATAATAATAATAATAATAATAATACTAAACTTATCGTAAGAGGGTTTGAATCCTAAAAGAGACGTCCGGGGGTGTAAAAACGCCTGTTAAAGTACAAATCAGCCCATTTTTGTTCAGGCTTTTTAGAACCTTGGTGCTTTTTAGCGACCCGGCCGCGTTTCCACCAGTTTTTGGGAGTCAAAGATGCATCACCTCATGTGCCGATCCACCGAAGTACGGGCGAATAAGCGCGTTGGAGGGAGGGCGTGTCAGGAGAATATACCCTCCTTGTACACCATCAGGGTCTCCAGCAGAGGAAGAGGAACTGGCTATGACTAAATCAGGAGAAAAAGGAAGAAAATGCAGAAATATAATGCTTCTTCTTTCCTCCAGTCGTCAGATTTTCCACCCACGTAAATGATGTAATTTATTCGTCGTGTTATCAGTCTGGAGCGAAACGTTTCTGTTCCTGGAACCGCGTCCAAACCGAATCCATACGTTGATTTTATTCTGTAATAAAGCCCCCCGGTTCCTCCATGTTCCTTAACCAGATTCACGTTATAATCGTCCTGGAGCTTCTGCTTAAGCACGACAGCCTCACTGCAAAATAAATAAAGCATTTAATAAATAAATCTGGTTTTATATTTTTCCTTCTCAGCCTGTTGAGATCCGAAGCCCTGGAGCTGTACTCGTGTCCGTCTGGGTTTGCGTCGGAGTGTGGATTATACAACGGCTGACCTTGAAGCTGTGGCGGATATAAATCATTCACGAATAGCCGTAATCCTGCCGAGCGGCGCACACGATGAAATGCGTTTAATAAACACCCACCGTCAAGTAGGTGCATCAACTGTCAAGGAGGTGTTCAGACACCTCGGGTATCTTATTATTATTATTATTATTATTAACGCAAATCTGCGTTCCTCAAGTGTTGGGACGGCGGGTGAAAAAAGCAGCGAAGATATTTCAAGGTTTGAGAAGCTCGGCACTCGGCTTGAGCGGTGCAGTAAAACGTCGGAATATGAGACGAATCTGAATCAGATCCAGGGTTACAGCTCCACATGTATCTGTGTTCATCTGGATTCTCCTCCCTGTTTCACTTTTAAACTTGTGTTACAGCTCAAGCTTCTGAGAAATGGTGAGAATCAGAATCAGCTTCTCCCAGAGTCAAAGTAAAAGAAGGAAAAAGAAGGAGACAGGAGCACTAAACTTCTCTTCATTATTACTGCTCCGGCAGAGGAAGGGGAACTGGCTACGACTAAACTGGGAGAAAAAGGGAGAGAATACAGAAATAAAGGAACTTCCTCAAAAGTGGTCTGTTTATATCAACGAGCCAAAACATTAGAACCACCAGCCTTTGACTTGTTGAGACTTGGACTCTACAGAACAATTGTAGGAGTCATGTGGTATCTCTTACCAGGAGGGCATTAGATTCTGATAACCTCAGATTCTGTACATTGAGAGGTGGACAATCCTTGACTCACAGCAAGAAGGTCCTGGGTTCGATTCCCAGGTGGAGCTGGGTTTGATCCTTTCTGTGTGGGTTTCCTCCGAGCGCTCCGGTTTCCCTCCACAGTACAAAGACGTGCAGTTGTGTGTGTGTGTGTGTGTGTGTGAGACGTGATGGACTGGCGACCTGTCCATGGGGTTTCCTAAATTTCGCCCTGTGAATCAGACCCACTGTGACCCTGACCAGGATACAGTGGTGCTAAAACAGACCATAAATGAGTGAATGAATTCTGGACTGGGAATATACGACTGGTGAAACTGGGAAAACAGGACAAATAAGGAACGCTGGGAATACGCGTTTCCCTGAGGATTCGGGAACCCGGGAACATGAGGGGTTAAAATCATGTGGAACGTATGTTTGCTGGGAACAGAACATGTGACCCTTCGATTGAGGTGACAGGATGCCATGTTAGTGTTGGTGGCGCTTTGGCCTGGCTGTACGGCAGCAGTGGTGAGTGCAAGCGTGAATCTGATAATCCCTGATCGTCAACACGCTGCTGTTTGTTGTTTTTCGGCTGCAATTAGACCCCCCCAACCCCCCCCCCACACACACACACACACACACACACACCACACACACACACGTCCCCCCGGTACCTCATCACCTCACCGGCAGGAAAAATGAAACGGCGAGACGTGGCGGCGGCGACGACAAATCATCCTGACAACGCGACACCCGGCGATGAAGGTCGAGCGTCTCGGTGAGGAGAGACGATTAAAACGAGGAGGCGCACCAACCCCCCCCCCCCCCCAATTTACATCCTGTACATCAGACCTTAATACACGCACTGTTTCATGTAAACAACCGGCGACACGCATATTAATACTGGTGCAGGTACAGAATTAACTATTTATTCCTAACTATTTCAATCAGCATTAATGGACAGTTGTAGGTCAGCGGTTAAGATGAGGGACTAGTAATCAGAAGGTCGCCGGTTCAAGCACCTCTGTTGGGCCCCTGAGCAAGGCCCGGTGATGGACTGGCGAGGAGCAGCTGCGGTAGCGATATCTGCGGCTAATTTGCTAATAACGTCTGGTCTCGTAACCGGACCAAAAAGCGGCGTTTGCGTGTAATGCACTTAGCCGGCGCTAACCTGCTCCGCTGGAGGAAGCGGGAGGAGGAAGTAATTCAGGTTACGGCGGGATGTTTTAATTAATTCTATTAGGTGCAGGACCAGGAGCTCAGCTGGCAGCGAGGTGTACGCAGAGCCCCCTCGTTACAGGATGAAAGAGTTATCGACGCCCGTACAGCAATTAGGCCTAATTTAATGACATTCTAAACGGAGGCTTCGAATAAACCTGCGTGTTCTAGAGGAACGGGCGTGTTCTAGAGGAACGGGCGTGTTTCAGAGGAACGGGCGTGTTCTAGAGGAACGGGCGTGTTCTAGAGGAACGGGCGTGTTTCAGAGGAACGGGCGTGTTACAGAGGAACGGGCGTGTTTCAGAGGAACGGGCGTGTTACAGAGGAACAGGCGTGTTCTAGAGGAACGGGCGTGTTTCAGAGGAACGGGCGTGTTACAGAGGAACGGGCGTGTTCTAGAGGAACGGGCGTGTTGCAGAGGAACGGGCGTGTTACAGAGGAACGGGCGTGTTTTAGAGGAACGGGCCTTATTAAAAAATGAACAGGCAGCTACGGCTCGGGAGTGCGCTTGTCAGTGCGCTCTTACTGCAGGTCCCAAGTCCGGACTCAGTATGAGGACTGTGTCTACATACAGGAGCGACTGAAAGAAAAAACACTGGTACCCATGCAGGTCTCATGTAGAATTCAGTGTGTGTGTGTGTGTGTGTGTGTGTGTTAGGTTTTCGGAAGGCCACGCCCCTTCCCCCCCAGAGGACTCCTGTCCTGTTTACTCTCAGTGTTATTTCCTTAAGTGCTCCTGATTTGCATTTCTGTCTCCACGCCAGCGCCGCTGCCCACCGAGAGCCGTTTCTGTTGTTCTGATTCTGTCTGCTGCATCAGAATTCGGAATATCAAGGGACTGAGGGGGGCGCTGACCCCCCCACCGCACCCCCCGGCGCGTCCCTCCCTGCCAGCAGCCGAACCTTCACTAAAGATCCAGAGTCTCGTTTCTCTTTATCTTCCTTCTCCTCGTTAAACAGAAGTAGGATTGTTGTCTGACTCGGCTGCTCTGGACGAGTCCCCTGAGTGTGTGTGAGTGTGTGAGTGTGTGTGTGTGTGTGTGTGATGAATATAACTTGTTGCTTGTCGACTGCCAAAAACACCAGCGCATTCCGTCATCAGATCTAGAAGTTGCAGCAAATGAATCCCATTTTATTCGTAATTTAATCATACCCAGTTCCTCTTCTCTTGACACGCCATCAGTCCGACACGTGTGTGTTCCACCGACCTTTTCTTATTCGCCCGTACTACGGTGAGGTCGGTCTCACGCACGGAGAGTCACTCGCTGATCTCCGTGTTCCAGGCGCCTCGGGCTACTAACCAGGGTCCTTACACAGCCTGTAAGACCCCGCCCTGTTTTTAGTCCTGTCTTTTCCCACCCAGCAGACATTTACCACTGGAAGAGTGGGACATGACCAGGATGTTCCACCTCACAGCGATGATGTCCTCCTGTTCACCCTAAATCTCTCCCCAAAACGCCCCCTGCACCGTCCCTCTAGTAAACTTCATCTCTGAAAGGCGTCCGCCAAACATTGTAGACGTGAACGTAAACCTAATAAAGATCAAAAAATAAATCAGAAGTCGTTTCCCGCTCCGTAAAGGATCCGTTTCGGCGTAACCCGCCCCCGCAGCTCGGTGATTACCCCCGGGTGTCGGCCACAGATGGCTTTTTATGCAGCTATTAAGCAGGAATAAAAAAGCATCTGTTGGACGTGGATGTACGACAGGAAGTGTGAGGATAAAGCGGAGAGACGCCGCTCGTAATCATCTTACATCAGGAAGGATCTCTGTCTGAGTGTTTACACCAGCGGAACAGGTCGCCGCCGCAGGATTTTACCTCCTGCCTTTCCCGCCGAGGACACACGGAGAGCTGTATCGCGCACAGAGAGTCACTCATGTGCCGCGCCATCGATCAGCCAGCAGAGGGCGTCATTCCAGCAGTTATGTGGCTCCCTATGGATCGACGGCCCTGATTGTTGATTGGCCGATAGCAGCTCTGGTGGACTAGTGTGTTTTACTGCTTCACCACACGAGTGCTTTTTTTTTACAGGGGCCCTAAAACAGTTTTTTATCACATAAAGGAACCGTTCAAAGAACAGAGAACCATTAAAAAGAAATAAAACTATCAGAGCAGCGGTGACGTCTATTCCGAGACGTCGTACAGCCAGAGATTGTGGTTTGGAACGCAGCCTAAAGCGGCAGGCTGTGATTAAACCGGACTGGTGAGAGAACTCGCTCAGAAAATATATTACATTTATTATGATGAAACGTGAGTGTAAGAAACATTTACATCCACGAGGTATCACCCCCCCCCCCCCCCCCCCAATGAAATACAGGGATGTCTGTTTTTAACAAAACTGATAAAACTGTTACAGACGTTAAAGATTTTAGAGTTATATTTTTTATTCTCTAAATATTACGACTTTATTCTTTAAAATATAACAACTTTATTCTGTAAATAAAAAGATTTTATTCTAAAAATATTACGACTTTATTCTATAAAATATTACAACTTTATTCTATGAATATTATGATTTTATTTTTAAAGAATTTTATGATTTTATTCTATAAATATTATAATTTTATTTAAGGAAAACTATGACTTTATTCTATAAATATGATTTTATTTAAAGAAAATATTATGACTGTATTTTATAAATATTATGATTTTATAATATTTAAAGCACAGTGAGCTAGACAGAAACACCCCTGACAGGGCCGTGTAAGTGCCCGACCGGCCGATAGCATCTCTGAGATTCGAACCCGGATCTTACAGTGGCGGGCGAGCTTAATAGCCACGGCGGATCCGGTCCTCTTATCAGACTCAGTACAGTTCTTACACCGGCGTTTGAATTAACTGAGCGAGTCAGTTTGTGTGTAGTTTCACTGACCGGTCTAATACTGATCGATGGGACACGCCCGTACAGGAGACCTCTCTGTTCCAGCCCTCAGATTATTGTGTCTAAAACTGTCGGCGTATTATTGTTTATCATCACGGCCGAGCGGCTCTCAGCTTCATATCCGTGATCCCCGACGTGCGTCCCAGACGTCACCGTGACCTTTAGCGTGACCTTTGAACCGAGTCTCTGGACAGCCTGCGCGTGATTTCTTCTTGAGTCGGAGTTTTAATTCATGTAATGAATGGAGGGGATGAGCGTGACCTTCAGATCAAAGGTTAATACTCACCATGATGGACGCTTTCCATCTTCAGCCTTCAGATAATCGCCGTGTCCGTCCGGACGTCTGGACACTCGCTGGACGGTCGATCGCAGGTCGTATGAGGCGGCCGTCTGGAATCCAAGGCTGCGTTCATGTGATACGAGGTGCACCGTCGTTTCTCTTATATATGATAAACGGGATGCGGGGGGGGGGTACAGAGCGATAGATGAACTACAGGCAGTAATTGTACACCCTCAGTGTAAGAGTTTATACTGTATATATTTGGCAGGTAAAGCACATGATTATTCAGCAGCCTGGTGCATCAGAACTGATACCAGGCGGCACATTTGACATTGTAAATTTCGGATGTTCCTCTCACTTTGCCACGTAGGGGGTCTGTGTGAAACCATAGCTCTCTCTCTGCACAGACGCATTTCCCATCATCCTACACTCCTGAGAAGAGGGCGTGTCTAAATTATTAGATCCCTTAAAATGTTCCTACTGAGGCGCCTTAATTCTGAGTGATCTGACCAAATAACGAGGGAGCGTCCGACGCCTCCTCAGCGCTGAAGATCAATCCCAGCATTCAGTGCAGCACAAAGAACTACAAACATGGTGGACAAATCGATGCGGAGCAACCAACAGAGTCCTTTTCAATTGATAATGGAAATAAATTCTCACTGATTCTCATTTAATGTGTATAAAGGTGCACACTGTGGTGACGTCATAAGTAGAGCGTCTAAATAATCTGATTATGACTCCAGGTCTGATTAGAATCCTCTGTACTGAGGAGCTGATCAGGTAGGTGTTAGGGGAGCAGGGCGGGTCACCAGGTTTCAGACAGACCCTGAGCTAGAACATAAACGAGTGCAGTCAAACAAGCCGTAATTATACTGGAACAGGACGCCACAAGCTAAAAGATTTAGGAATGAAGGATATCAGTGGAGCTCGAATAAACAGTTACACAAATGATGTTGTTTTTTTATTACACATTTCTACACAGGAACGTGTGTGTGTGTGTGTGTGTGTGTGTGTGTGTGTGTGTAAATAAATTCGACAGTGTGTGTTTTTTACAGCAGACAAACAGGATTTTTCTGACGTCTCATGCCGAGCGGCGAAATGTGAAAAGCCTGCGGGTTGTGGATGTGAACTCGGGATTTGAAAGTCTAATTACAGGCAACCAAAGAAATCAAAATCCATCCAGCTGTTCAGAAATACATCAAATATTCGACTTTACATCACACGAGTGTGTCAAAAATAATGTGAATTCTTTTAATGTCTGATTACGGGTCTGTGTGTAAACCTGGTGACCCGCCCTGCTCCCCTAATACCCACCTGATCAGCTCCTCACTACAGAGGATTCTAATAACACATGGAGTCATAATCAGATTATTTAGACGCTCTACTAAGCTAACACAACCCGCCAGCACGCCGGCTAACGTCTCCCTCCGTGTACCGAAAACGCTCAAACTGTCCCTGACGCCCCAATTTACAAATAAACCCACACTCATATAATTACACCTTTATACAGATTACACATCAATGAGAATGTACTTTTTTTTTGGTTGCTCCGCGTTCCATTCGTCCACCATGTTTGTAGTTTTTGTGAGAAAAGTCGTGCCGCACTGAATGCTGGGATTGATCTTCAGCGCGGAGGAGGCGTCGGACGCTGAGGAGGCGTCACTCAGAATTAAGGCGCCTCAGTAGGAGCATTTTAAGGGAGCTAAGAATTTAGACACGCCCTCTTTTTGGGAGTGTAGGATGATGGGAAATATGTCTGTCAGTATAAGTCTGATTCTGTCATTCAATCGTTAGCGGCGCAAAGTGGGCGGAGTCGGCAATGCGACAAACGTTATGCAAATTAGTATTAAAGCAATGTGGCGATGACCAATAGGAACTGAGCGCTAAGCAGAGCATTATGAGCTTCGTTTTAGGTTCCTAGATCATCGTTCCTACTAGAGATGAAGAGAACCTGATGTACGCAGTCAGTGATGGACTACACAGGGATGAAAATTATAGACGAGCGATTTTCCTCCAGGATTTTTAGCAAGGACACGTCTGATTTGTGGTCAGATTGTTTCTTCTAGATCAGTGGTTCTCAAACTGTGGTACGCGTACCACTGGTGGTACGTGAAGCAGCACGAGGTGGTACGCCAGATAATCTCGGAAAAGTAATAATATGCAACGAAAAAATAAATAATTTAATAATTATAAATAAAAAAATCAGTATAAATCATTATAAATAAAAAGTTATCAGTAAAGTTATAAGTAAAGTTATCAGTAGCTCTCTTGCTTTTGTCAGAGCAGATCTGCGTTTGAAGCTCACTGATCTCGTTCCTGACATCACAAGGCTGCTCCGCTAAACACGCGCACTCACTCACATGCTCAGTGCTAACTGCAGATATAGTGATGGGTCGCTCACGAACTATCCGATTCTATTGAACGGATCTTTGAAATGAACGAAAGGAGCCGAGTCATTTATTTCTGCACAGTTCTTATTGGCTGTAATCCACCCATTCAGCTTCCATCAGTAGAGGAAATTGATCGTAAATTGTAATAAAAGCTGTTTATTGTCGATATTCAAATCCGAAACACTTTCAGTATCGCGGAGAACGAAACACACACACACACACAGAGAGCTGGTAGTATAATGACAAATAATTGAGAAATAAACTATAAACTTGTTTAATTCTGTTAAATCTGATTATTTCATTGTGCTTATGTTTTAAAGCAGAAACAAACACAGTCACATCTCTATACAAGAGAGGATTTTTCTGAAACTTAATGAAATGCAACCACAGTCTGTCTCTTCCCTGTAGTTTTGAAATTAAGCTTTCTAATTTAAGTGATGTTTGAATTAGGCCTACATTTAATGCAAATTCAAATTTGATGTTAATATAGGGCGTGTCTTATAGTTTACCTAGTAGCGCGATGAGTCACTCTTTGAACGGCTCTTTGAAAGGAACCGAGCCAAAAGATCCGGCTCCCGTCGAGAAGCCATAATTCCCATCACACACACACACACACACACATATATATATATATATATATATATATAAACACACACACACACCTAATTAATTTGTGCCATATGTGGTTCTGTGATGAGAAACATAGGTGGTACTTGGAAGTTTTGGTTTGATAATGGGTGGTACTCGGTCTAAAAAGTTTGAGAACCACTGTTCTAGATGATCTGTAGATACAAGCCGGTAAAATACGCCGTACCACTGTGGTGTTTTTGCTTGGTATCGGTTAAACCATGCCAACCAAGCGCCCACAAACAATGGTGACACTTCCGGTGTGAACGCAGGGCGACGAGCGATCAGCAATTCGCAGGATTTTTCCTTTGAAGTTCTATGCTCGGTGCCTTCGGTGCATCCGTCTCTGGGTAAATCTGGGTAGACCCGGGCCGTGCCACGATAGATAACGAGCGATATCGAACACGACTTTTTAACAGATTGTCCTGGTTGCTCTTATTGATCTCCAGTCAAACTGCCAGCGAGCGCCCGTTTCCCGCAGCCGCCCCCCGTTCGCCGGGACTCGGGGAGGAAATGGGGGTCGGAGTAAGTGAGCGAGAGGGGCATTGAGTGGACCTGGCGTTCAGCCTTGTTTGTAGGAGTGAGATGTCAGAACCGAGACGTCCCAGGGGTGCCAATAAACGAATTCGTTCTCTCTCTCTCTCCCTCGCTCGCTCACTCGCTCTCTCTGGGTAAGAACAGGGAGAACAAAAAAAATCATCTCACCGGCTGTTTTGCTTTTTATAGAATTCCCCAAAGCGGGCGGCTTGTGCTCCGCTCGGCACCGGGTGGCTACCTGTCACTCAGGCTGGTACTGCATTATAAATACACAAGGGTGCGAACGCCTCTGCCCACTCCACACGCCCGCTCTCGTTTCATCAGATATCAAACACTAAATAACACGATTTCACTATTCTGCTCTGATCAAGATCTAAATCACTCCTGTAATGACTTATTATTATTATTATTCAAATATTAAATATGAACAAAATATTCTGCTGTTCTGTGTCTGTGTGAAAACCTAGCGTAGACGCATTTCCCATCATCCTACACTCCTGAGAAGAGGGCGTGTCTAAATTCCTAGATCCCCTAAAATGCTCCTACTGAGGCGCCTTAATTCTGAGTGATAATCTGACTGAATAACGACGGAGCGTCCGACACCTCCAGAGCTGTTGAATAGTTTTTAAACCGAGCTTTTTCTTCATGTCTTTATATTATAGAGCTCGCTCATGCTGGAACAGGAAAGGACCTTCCCTAAACTGTTGCTGCAAGGTCAGAAGCATGTCATTTCCTTTATATGATTGATTTATTACACCTGTTAGGAACCGTTCTGGCTGAAACACATTGATTTAATAATTAGAAAAAAGTGGCGTCCCAATACTTCTGCCCATACAGTGTATCTTTATTCACTAGATAAACCAGCGGTGGATTTAAATTCAGAATTCTTATGAAGCAGCTGAATGGAAAACCTCACACAGGAGGGAACTCCCTCAGGACTGCAGGACTCAGTGAGCAGGAGACCTGGACGTTTCTCTCATTCCTGACGTTCTCAGCTTCTCCCGCCTCCCAGAATCTGGTGTCTACCATCGAACCTTCACGCTCGGTTCCCGGCTTCATTATTCAGCTCACTTACAATAAACCGCCGCTTTTACATCCAGCTTCAGTGTCTGCGTGAGGCTGGTGGATGAAAATCACTTCGTGTTTCCATGCCGTCATAGCCTACTCCCACGTGAACACGGAAAACTTCAAACGCCCGTCAGCAGCGAGCGTCCAGCGGAACGTTCTGGGGTTTCTCCTCCGTCCATGAAGAACCACGGAGCAGGTGGAGCAGAAAGATCAGGACTTCACTGTATCACCTAGAAACTAGTAATGGAAAATAACAAGCCCTTATTATACACTGTATGGCCAAAAGTATTTGGACACCTGACTGTGAGCTAGTCAGACATTCATACACTTATATGGGTTCAGTAGTGATGGATGCATTTCCATATATGGACTCAATATCGATGCCTACGTCCACACTTCCATATATGGACTCAATAGTGATGCCCACATTTCCATATATGGACTCAATAGTGATGCCCACATTTCCACATTTCCATATATGGACTCAATAGTGATGCACACATTTCCATATATAGACTCAATACAGATGCCCACATTTCCATATATGGACTCCTTACTGATGCCCACATTTCCATATATGGGCTTAATAGCGATGCTTACATTTCCATATATGGACTCATTAGTGATGCCCACATTTCCATATATGGACTCAATACTGATGCCCACATTTCCATATATGGGCTTAATAGTGATGCTCACATTTCCATATATGGACTCATTAGTGATGCCCACATTTCCATATATGGACCACTTTCATCCAGGAATCTATAATTATTATTAAACCTATAAAATTGGCGTTTTTTTATAGCTACAGACTTTTAAATGTAGATTTATCATTAGAATAAAGTCTGTTAGATGGAAACCACATTATATTTGGACTATATCTATAATACAGATGATACTCAGTGTTCCATAAGTTTGTTTTTGGTGTCTGATTGACACAGATCACCCAGAACCTAAATGTTTATACTAAAGTAATAAAAAGCCCAGATATTTATTTATCTTCTTTCTGTTCTTATGTGTGAGACTAAATGCTTTGTTTACTATTAAATAAAGAAAAGAAGAAGAAGCGGAGCAGCCAGCTGAATTCTGACTGTAACGTTCTCAGCTCGATGGGAAATCTAATATGGGTTGAAATGCCACAGGACAGAAGGTATCGTCGCTCAGGACTCGATTAGCTGGAAACCTCAATATCTCACTCACTTCTGTGTGTGTCCAGGTTTAATCCTGCGTCCAGGAACCTGCCAACGTCCGCGTGCCACGCCAGCCGACAAGGAGCGGCGTGCTTCACCTCCGTCTGGTCCATTCTCTGCGTCTTATATTTCCATACATGGACTCTATAATGATTCTCATATTTCCATATATAGACTTAATAATGATGCGCACGCCCATATTTCCATATATAGAGTCAATAGTGATGCCCACGTTGCCATATTTGGACTCAGTAGTGATGCCCATGCCCACATTTACATAAACACATTCAATAGTGATGCCCACGCCCATATGTCCATATATAGGCTTAATAGGGATGCCCCTTATTTCCATATAGAGACAAAAATAGTTGCCCATAATAGTGCCAACAGTAGTGCCTCAGGGGGTGCCTGCCCCACAATTTAAATACCGTCGATTTTTATTTCACTTTTCCTGAGCACGTTCAGTCCTGTTTTTGATAAAGCGCTGCTGGATGGCACAGTGCAGGCGGCATCACCCACTTCCTCGCCTGGTTTCTGTATTTAACGAGAAAGCTGGAAGCTCCGGGGCAGAACCGTCCGCCAGCGCTGGCCCTCCTCTCGGGTTTAGAACCTGAACCACTCACCTCTCGCTCTCCTGCGATCCGGAGCATCTGGCCTTTCCTCGGCAGGGCGGCTGGCACGGCTCCATTCGGCTGGCACAGTATCAATTTATATCATATTACCTTTTCTCTCAGAAGCACCAGGTGCTCGATTAGGACGGCGGCCGGGGGCCAGCAGTGACACATGGGCCCTCAATATATCATTCTCCATTAGGAGCCTGCTGGGCTTCCTCTTCTAACAGCTCTCCACTCGCTGCCTTTTATAGTGATGGAGGACGAGCTCCAAATCTCATTCTCACCCAGGGAACAAACAGCAGGGTTCAACAGCGCGTCTCCACCGGCAAGAAATACGCTTTATTTTATGATTTATCACGAACCCATGCTCTGCGTATTGTTTGTGATCATTCTCATAATACCAAACATGAGATGAGAGTCGCAGGAGGACCTAAAACCAGCAGGAACAGCAGCTGCAGTCATGGTTCTACACCTCACACAGTCCAAAAAAAGGCAAAATAATAATAATTAAAAATAAAAATTATTATTATTGTTATTAGTATTATTGTTATTAGTATTATTATTGTTATTATTATTATTATTATTGTTGTTGTTATTATTAACTATTATTATTATTGTTTTTATTATTTTTATTGTTATTATTATTATTTAATAATAATAATGGTGTTTAAAACAGGGCGTCTCACAAAATCAATAAAGATGCCTTCATTTCCATATATGGAATCAATAGTAATGCCCACACCCATAATATCCATATCGATAGTGACGCCCACATCTCCATATATGGACTCAATACGTTTCTACATTATTTTTCGAGCATCTTTGGCAGCATCCATCACATTCCTGAGCGTTTAGTCCTCACAGAGAAGCGAGAGAGGCTCAGAATAACAGTAGAGATGTGAAATCCCTCCCGTCTGCCCTTTTCCCGGCCGACCGGCTTCTCTTTTCTGTTTTTTTTCTCCGTGAACTGACGGCCGAGTGTTTTATTTGGACGAGCGCGTGCAGGAAAAACATTCAGCGCAGAAGTTCTCAGGAAATAACGGCAGCTGAGTTCGATTAGGAAAAGACTGAACAATCCTCCCCTGTCAGCTACGATTACGCTCCAGATCCGACGGAAGGGGATTTTTTCCTCATATAGAAACCTTTACTCTTTACGCTTTATGGTTTACGCTTCGGTTTGGGCTTTCTTTTCCATCCCGGTGGGACAGGAAGTCCGAAGCCACCTATAAAATTCCCCGGACGACATCCCGGACACAATAAGCTCTTTAAAGCCTTCCTCAGGAGCCAGCGTGGGCCGCGGGTAAACACGTGCACTATTTCTTTAAACGTCCTCTTGTGTTCCAGTCAGATTTATAACGGTGCGCTCGGGGTTATTTATTTAGCCGGTGCGCTCGTGCTTTTATTGGGCTGGAGCTCTGACCCGGCGTGACCCTCATACCCAGAGTTATTACGCTTCACTATTAGTTTGGCTCCTCTGGTTTTCTGATTTTATTGAAGAGAAAATAATGGATGTAGAAAAGGCCGACGGGTCGTGAGAAACTCCCGAGTGGAACTACAAACAAACGAAGGAATTATTTCAGGTGTTTTTGTAGGAAATGTGTAACTGTAGAATAAAAAACGTCCTTTTTTTTACAAATCAGGTGAAGTTGGGGACATTGGGAAACATATTGTTTAATTTAATGTAGTCACCGTCTGGGTATTTAAAAAAACTTTTATTTTTTAATGACTTTTGAAGGCTGCATATTTCTGCATTTTCTCTCTTTTTCTCCCAGTTTAGTCATAGCCAGTTCCTCTTCCTCTGCTGGAGTCCCCGATGGTGTACAGGGAGGGTATATTCTCCTGACACACCCTCCCTCTGACCCCTTCTTATTCGCTAGTACTCCAATGGATCGGCGTGTGATGTTAGTCCCGCACACGGGAGAGTCACGCGCTGATCTCCACGTTCCTCCACTTCGGTACAGGCGCCTTACACAGCATTGAAGACCCCGCCCACTTTTTAGTCCCGTCTAAAAAGCCTGGAGGATGTTTAGCATGTTCTCCCTAGGTCTGCCCCGGCTACTCTGGTTTGTTTCTGTCTTTATAAAACATGCGGAAGGTGGATTATCCGTGTGTGTGTGTGTGTGTGTGTGTGTGTGTTAGTGTATGTGTGTGTTAGTGTGTGTGTATGTGTGTGTGTTAGTGTGTGTGTATGTATGTGTGTGTGTTAGTGTATGTGTGTGTTAGTGTGTGTGTCTGTGTGTGTGTGTTAGTGTATGTGTATGTGTGTATGCGTCTGCTAAATGCTGTAAATGTAAATGTATGTGTGTGTGTTCGTGTGTGTGTTCTTGTGTGTGTGTGTGTGTTAGTGTATGTGTGTGTTAGTGTGTGTGTGTGTGTGTGTTTGTCCTTGGCTCATTGCTGAACGTCCTTGGTTACGCTGCATTGACTCTCATATACAATCCATCTACATTCATTTACACTGATTAGCAGGCTGGCATCACGTCAACCCTCCTGTTAGGCTCTGGATTGTCGGATCAGGTTTTTAATCACTGTGTGAGGTCTATAATTATGGTACAGACCATCCAAAGGAACGATCTCATAGGTGTTAAAGGGCATTAAAAAACGTCAGTGATCTAATGAAAGAAACTCACAGATTTAAGGAAAATGATGAATACAGAGAAGGTCCTGGGTTCGATTCCCCTTGGTCTTTTCTTTGTGGAGTTTTGCATGTTCTCTCCGTGTCTGTGTGGGTTTCCTCCAGTTGCTCCGGTTCCCTCCCCACCAGGTTAATTGGAGTGTGTGTGCTTCTGCCTTTTTAACGCAACCCTGACCAGGATACAGCAGTGATAAAACACACAGTGAATGAATGAATGTGTCTGTACTGACCCATGCTGGCCGAGGAGAGCTCAGACTAGCACTTTCCCTCACGTCTGTCAGTGTTGGATTCACTCAGAGAGCCGGACCGGCCAGCAGGAGTCGCTGTTGCAGCAGCGACGAGGAGAAACCCTGTCTGACCACCCTCCTTCAGACACAGTCGGGTGTGTCTGTTGGACGCCTGGCCAGGCCGGTAGCACGTTGCGCTAGGTCGGTGTGATGGAGCTCCAGCGGCCTGCACAGAGCCCTGACCTAAACCCTGTTAAATACCGCTGGGATGAATTAGAATGCCTCACTGCTGCTTCGTAAGCACAGATCTTTGTTCCTGCTGCTTTTCTAATTTTATTATAATAAGGATTCATGCTGAAGCAGACGAGATTTTTATCTTCGTTCCTCTGTGAGGTATAAAACACGTCTGAGATGAAGGTGTGAGACCAGGAGGCGAGGGTGAGGCGAGGGTGAGGAGATGGAGGCGGCCGGAGATGTGCTGGAGATAAACAGCGCAGCGGTGGAGATGAACGAGGTGACGGTTCGGTCCACGACCTGAAGGTAAAGAGAGGAAATGAAAAGCGGGACGTCCAGCCGGCGCTCGAACCGTCCGTGGCGTCGTACAGCACGGTGAACACGGCTCATGACTGAACTGCTGGTACGAATATGGTACGAATGGGACTAAATATACAGGGAGGTGCTTTAAATCTTTTGGATATTTGACTCCATATTTAAAGGATGTGAACGTTAATGTAAAGCTGGCTTGACTGCGAGCAGTCCAATTTCAAAAACAAACACATCTCTCACATCTTCTGAGAAGCTTCTCACACGATTTTGAAGTGTGTCTGTGTGTGGGAATTTGTGCCAGTTTTGTACAGTCGAAACATGACTAAGTTCATCCCAGAGCTGTCAAGTGTCATGCTGAAACAGGGAAGGACCTTCCCTAAACTGTTGCTGTGAAGTCAGAAGCAAAGAATTACATTAATATGACTTGCCTGTTAGCAACTGTTCTGGCTGAAACACATATTCAGTAATTATAAGGGGCGTCCTGATACTTTTGTCCATACAGTCTATGTTTAATGTCTTATTAACGTTTTTATTTTATTTAATATGTTTGGGAATCTGGAATACGACTGCAGGGCTGAGAGTCGATCCCACAGACAGACTGTTCCCTGCTTCCGGTGCCCCTTTTTTTCAGTTTGGGTACCTGCCACCCAAAATCTCTGTACGACCCTGTACACTCATACTCGCATGAAACAGCAAAACCCTAGCTCTCTCTCTCTCTCTCTCTACACAGACACATCTCCCATCATCCTACACTCTCGAGAAGAGGGCGTGTCTAAATTCTTAGCTCCCTTAAAATGCTGCTACTGAGGCGCCTTAATTCTGAGTGATGATCTGACTGAATGACGAGGGAGCGTCCGACGCCTCCTCAGCGCTGAAGATCAATCCCAGCATTCAGTGCGGCACAAAGAACTACAAACATGGTGGACGAATCAGTGCGGAGCAACCAACAGAGTTCTTTCAATTTATGATGTAAATAAATTCTGGTTGATGTGTAATCTGTATAAAGGTGTAATTATACGAGTGTGGGTTTATTTGTAATTTGGGGCGTCAGGGACAGTTTGACGTTAGCCGGAAGTGACGTAATATAAGTAGAGCGTCTAAATAATCTGATTATGACTCCATGTGTGATTAGAATCCTCTGTAGTGAGGAGCTGATCAGGTGGGTATTAGATTATATTTCTGGTGGTTATATGTGTGTGTGTGCAGTGTTTTTCTCTCTTCTCTTCCCTCCTGCTCTCTGTGTCGTGTCTCCTGTCACGCTTTTATTTATTTATTTGTATTTTTTTTTAAAGAATAAACCCAGGCAAGGGTCACGCCTGACCGAACCTGTCACCATTACTGTATTTTCTCCAGCGCCGGCCTGCGAGGGACCTTCAGCGGGCGCCCATTACGGAAAAATCACCTCGGGAGGTCAGGGTGACCCCCGGACGTTACGCTGCAGGAGGAAAACAGGAAGAGGCGCATCGACACGGCTCAGATAAAAATAGAGAGCATGCTCAGTCATCCATCCATCCATCCATCCATCCTTTAATCCATCTCTTCACCAGAGCAGAGCTTCGTCCGGTACCGAACACTGATGAATCGTCTTATATTATTAAAAGATCAAATAAATGGTACCAGGTGACGTGTTTAAAAAAAAAACCCTCAAACCCTCGCCGCCTTATTTCCTGTCGTGGGTGAATTAATAATCATTTCTCCTTTAGGTGCCGTTCAGCAGCACGCCGCCCGGACCACTTCCATCTCCGGCTGCTGAAATTAATCGGACGTCGTGGTGAGAGAGTAAATAAGACGTGCCCGCAGCGTAACGGCTCCGGAGAGCCGGAGGACGGCGTGATGAATGAACGGTACGCTCGTGATGAACGGCTTCTTTTTTATTATCCATAACAAGCCGGGAACAGCATCAATAATGGAGAGGATCCGACCGCGCCCGGCAAACGCTGGAGATCAGGAGTACCTGAGCTGTACGTACCTGCGGCCTGATTTACACTCCGTCCTATCACAAACCCTGTCCATAATATTTTGACTTTATTCTCTTTATTTCTGCTTATTATCAAAATTATTTTGACTTGATTATCGAAATCATTTCAACTTTATTATCAATTATTTTTACTTTATTATCAAAATAATTTTTTTATATTATTGACCTTACTATTAATATATTTTCATCTTTATTATCAAAATTTTTTTTGCTTTTTAATCAAAATAAGTTTTTACTTTATTACCGAAATCTTTTTTATTTTATTATTGAAACAATTTTTACTTTATTTTTCAAATAATTTTGACTTCATTATTGCTTAATTTTCAACTTTATTATCATTTTTTTTGCTTTATGATCAAATTTATTTTTACTTGAAAATTACTTGAAATTATATTTATCTTATTATTTTAATGATTTTGACTTTATTATTGATATATTTTTTATTTTTCTTATTAATATATTTTTACTTTATTATTAACATTATTTTTGCTTTACTATTAAAGTATTTTTACTTTAATTTTAATATTATTTTTACTTTATTATTAACATTATTTTTACTTTATTAATAACATTATTTTTGCTTTACTGTTAAAGTATTTTGACTTTATTAACACAATCATTTTGACTTCTAATTTGACTTAATTTAGGGCAGTTGTAGCCTAGCGGTCAAGGTACTGGACTAGTAAGCAGAAGGTTGCTGGTTCAAACCCCACCACTGCCAGGTTGCCACTGTTGGGCTCTTGAACAAGGCCCTTAACCCTCCATTGCTTAGACTGTATAATGTTTTGGATAAAAGCTAAATGCTGAAAATGTAAATTTCTAATGGGGTTGAGATCCAGGCTCTGTGCAGGACACAGAGCAAGCAGGAACGAGCCACGCCCAAGCAGTTGCCATGATGTTACCATAAAGCGTGTCTTTTTTTATATGCAACTAAAGTGAGCAGTTATATAGCAGTTATATAAGGTGTTGGTATATTCTTATAACCGTAGAGCAGCTTGTTTTTTCCCCAGAATGCAGTGTTGGGCGTGCAGGTGAGCAGGTGGCGGCTGTCCGGATCACGCCGGTGATGCTTCAGTGCTCTGGTGATGAGAGGATCGACCTGTGAAACACAAGGTGATGCAGATAATACACACAGAGCTCAGAAAACACACACACACACACACACACACACATACACACACACACACACCTGAGGGATTCAGCTGAGGATCTGAGCGCACTGATCCGTGACGTACAGTCCTGAATACCTAATCCATGAGCGGATCACGCCGCCGGTGAGGAGACGCGACGCGGTGATCGGTACAGCACACACCACCACGCGATCAGTACCATGTTCCAGTACCATGTGCCACCCATCAGGTTAATGTATCGGGCTAGTAATCAGAAGGATGTATGTTCAAGTCCCACCACTACTAAGGTGCCACTGTTGGGCCCCTGATCAAGAGCCTTAACTTTCATTTACTTAACTGTAATGAGCTACTTTTATTAATAATAATGTTGGTGTCGTATTATTATTGTTATTATTAGTATTATTATTAGTAGTAGTAGTATTATTATTATTGTTATGGGCAGCGGCATTTCTAGCACGTTTGTGTTTGTGACAGACAGTAGGGATTCGGCGGAGAGTCTTGAGATCGTGAGCAGAACCGGAACCCTGCTGAAGTGCTGTCGGTCATTCCAAACTGCCGAGCCTGTTCCTGTCAACCGGTATCAGAAGTGACCATCACTCAGCACGGCAGCTGAAGGCTCTCACGTCCTCACCGCAGCTTTCCGTCAGGGATGTTTTTGGGTTACTGAGTGAAAAACAAGATGCTGTGAGTTCTGTCCTCATTATGTACATCATCAACACCCTGTCTGTGCTCCGTGCGGCAGGTGGATTGATTAGATACTAATAAATGCTGCAGATGGAGAGCTGCTGGTACCAGGATCTTAAGGACGATCCTGTTATCGTCTCGTGTTTTGGGAAGACTCTTGTCGGCCCGACCTGTGCTTTGAGGTGTGTCTGTGGGAATTTGTGCTCGTTCAGTGATAACATGACAGCACTGGCGTTTGTATGGCTGGGCGCTGATTGATCAGTTGATGTTCCGGTTCATTCACACACAGGACCTTCTCGCTGTGAGGTGACAGTGCTACCCATCGAGCCGCCGTGCCCCCCTGTCGTGCATTTAAAAGATGATTTTCTCCTCACCAGTCACCGGAACCTTCCGTATTGACCAAACCAGTCTGGCCATTTTCCTCTGACCTCTCCTGAGTGGATGTTTTTACACACTTATACATGATCTGTACAGTCTGTTTCTAGGAGGTCAGAAGATCCTGGATGATCTGCAGTTTCTGACACGTTCAGAAAAGCCGCCACGTCACGGTCAGAGTCGCTCAGGTCGCATTTATCTCCATCCTGAGCCTCCTGACCTTGAATGTTGTAGAAGTACATGCACACATGCACTGAGCTGAGCCGATGGAACGCTTACTCTATTAAAGTGGCTGGTAAGTGTGTGTGTGTGTACACTGTGTAATACACACTATATGGTCAAAAGTATTGGGACGCCCATTCTAATTACTGAATTTATGTGTTTTAATCACAACAGTTGCTAACAGGTGTAGTGAATCAATGAAGTAAAAAGAGTAACAGAGGCCGCTCAGGTGGCGCAGCGGTAAAAACACACGCTAGCACACCAGAGCTGGGATCTCGAATACATCGTATTGGGCTGAGCGGCCACATAAACAACGATTGGCCTGTTGTACATATAGAGGTGGGGTATTATTCGCTGAAAAGGTCACATAGATGTCAGGTGTCCAAATACTTTTGGCCATATTATGTCTCAGTGTTTTATGTATTGCTGATATATTTTGATACTCTGGTTTCTTTAACCTTCCAAAATCTAAACTGTAGTTTGTGTCGTGATTATGAATACCATCATTCACTAGGTGTCCCAAATTGACGAGCTCATTCGTGATTAACGTTTTTAAACAGTTGAAACCTCCTCGTATGTGACACGCAGAATTACAGCGGCAATAATAATAACCACACGCTCCTCTCGCCGCCGTGCAGCAAGAGCCGAGGAGCGCAAATTAATGATTTTATTAGCTATGCATGTGTTCATTCATCCCGGCTCTTCGGCAGATGTAACCAGGGGGCAGACGTTCCTCCACACTGAGCCATCATCTTATCCAAACTGCCATGTTAAACCCTGATAAATTCACAGTGTGTTGCTTTAACCACAGGAAGCTCAGCAGCTATTTTAGAGAAATGACAAGAGGAGCGACGTGAGAGCCGAGGAGACGGATGGAGATAAGTGAGCGCTCGGCGGCTCGTACGGCGCAGACGAGAACCTGTTAACACCTTCACCTTCAGCTTAAACACGCCGAGTTTCAAACCACTCAATAAACTTTACTTTTTTATTCTGTTTTTATCCACTTCTTTATGCTGGTCAGGGTCCCGGGTGCTATTAAATTCCAGTGACCACTATGTGAAAAATTCCTAGCAGGTGTAATAAATCAGTGGTATAAAGGGAATAGTTTAGGGAAGGCCTTTATTTCTCTTCCAGCATGAGCACGCTCTATAAAGACATGAAGAAGCTCCAGTGTCCTGCACAGAGCCCTGACCTCTGCATCACTCAGCAGCTCTGGGATGAACTGGAACATCAACTGAGGCTTCATATTTTGACTGAATGGGCACAAATTCCCACACACAGACACACTTTAAGTCTTGTGAGAGGTTGTTTTAGCTGAAAAGACACATAGAGGCTCTAAATAAGATGCTCATGGTCAGGTGTTCAAATACTTTTGGTTATATAGTGTATCTCTGGTACATGTAAAGCTTGACTGACTGTGTTCAAACTGCACATCATGATCAATTAATAGTCTGCACATCGAATGTTCATGGATCCTGAACGGCGCCAAACATGTCTGTTCTTCAATCCTCAGGACCCCCACAGGACCACCACAGAGCAGGTATTATTTAGGTGGTGGATGATTCTCAGCACTGCAGTGACACTGACATGGTGGTGGTGTGATAGTGTGTGTTGTGCTGGTATGAGTGGATCAGACACAGCAGCGCTGCTGGAGTTTTTAAACACCTCACTGTCACTGCTGGAATGAGAATCGTCCACCAACCAAAAATATCCAGCCAACAGCGCCCCGTGGGCAGCGTCCTGTGACCACTGATGAAGGTCTAGAAGATGAGCGACTCAAACAGCAGCAATAGATGAGCGATCGTCTCTGACTTTACATCTACAAGGTGGACCGACTAGGTAGGAGTATCTAATAGAGTGGACAGTGAGTGGACACGGTATTTATTCACTAATACCAGCACAACACACACTAACACACCACCACAATGTCAGTGTCACTGCAGTGCTGAGAATCATCCACCACCTAAATAATACCTGCTCTGTGGAGGTCCTGACCATTGAAGAACAGGGTGAAAGGGGGGTAACAAAGCATGCAGAGAAACAGATGGACTACAGTCAGTAGTTGTAGAACTACAAAGTGCTTCTATATGGTAAGTGGAGCTGATAACATGGACAGTGTAGAAACAGGGAGGTGGTTTTAATGTTATGGCTGATCGGTATATATCACTATAGTTGGGTGAATCTTAATAGAATTGGATCTTGACTCCATAGTGCACTACATAGGGGGTAAACAGCATTGTGTTGCACTGCATGTGGAGTGCATGGGTGTAGAGTTTAGGAAGACATTTGGGATTTGGCTAAACCAAATCAAATCAAACCAAACCAAACCAGAGGAAACCCCGGGTCATGGTTCCTATACCTCTAGTGCATGAGGAAGGTGAACGTAGCATTAATGCTAATAAATGAACATGAAATAAATAAACAAATAAAGCTTGTTTTAATGGACTGGATCAGATTCCAGGAGAACAAACACACCTGAGCTGAGGTCAGTCATTTATATTTCTACTCTACTGTGTGTTGTTTTCAATTTAATTGTTTAGCTGGTTAGCATGAGTTAGCTTATCTCAATTTAGATTACCAGCTAACTGTGCTAATGCTTCCACTGTAGATAAATGAGCTGCTAGCTTTGTGTAGTATTATCACTGTTAGCTGTTCTTAGTTTCAGAGAAAAGATATACACTGTTGTGTTGTTTATTTATTTATTTATTTATTTATTTTACTGGCTTTGTTTACTGTGTTGTAGTGCTCAGGCTTATTAATACAGTCATCATATACATTATTCATATATATATATATATAATATGTATCTTTTATCTCGAATTTCCCCCATGGGGGTCAATAAAGGAATCTTATCTTTTAATATATAACACATAAATAAGCAACAACAAATCCAACAGCATTAATCTGCAAATCATTTTAATATTTGTTTATTTATTGTGTTTATTCACCATGTAAACAAAAGTACAGGTACAGAACAGTAACGGGTCTAATAAATCACTGATATGAAGGAAAGACATGGTGCAAACTTTGCAGCAACAGTTTAGGGAAGTTCCTTTCCTGTCCCAGCATGACTGTGCTTTATAAAGACATGAATAAAAGCTGGGTTTAAATAGCTTAAAACAGGCTGGTCTGGTTTAATGGTTTTATATGTGTTTGGGTTGCTGGTCTGGTTTAATGGTTTTATAGGTGTTTGGGTTGCTGGTCTGGTTTAATGGTTTTATAGGTGTTTGGGTTGCTGGTCTGGTTTAATGGTTTTATAGGTGTTTGGGTTGCTGGTCAGGCTGGTCTGGTTTAATGGTTTTATAGGTGTTTGGGTTGCTGGTCTGGTTTAATGGTTTTATAGGTGTTTGGGTTGCTGGTCAGGCTGGTCTGGTTTAATGGTTTTATAGGTGTATTGGCTGCTGGTCAGACTAGTTTTGACTGGTCATGCTGTACTGGTTTAAAGGTTTTATTGTGGTTGTAGATGCTGGTCTGTGTAGGATGAGCGGCACAGTTCACATTCTGAGCAGACTGGAATTGGATGATGAATGGCATCGGTACCCTCAGTACTTCAGCTTAATGCGGCTGGTAAATGATGCCAGTCATAATATGAACAGACAGAAAACAGATGCTGGTACTTCTTACCAAACTGGCATCAAACCAAACTCTGTTAGATGTCTGACACCCCTGTGGTTTTAGTCTCTATTACTTGATGCCAGGGCCGGGTTAGGGCAGTGGGCTACAATTTAGTGCCACACCTGTCTGGGAGAGATGGGTAGGGCATCTGCTGGTCATATAACTGCAACTGCATTTTTACAGTTACAGCTTGGGATGAATTGGAATGCCTACGGTTGCCCATGGTTTTGGAATATGACGTCCACAAGCTCATGGTCATGTGACGTCTATCCAAAGCATCTTACAACTGTGATTCAATACAATCTAAGCAATCGAGGCTTGTGGTCTTGCTCAGGGGTCCAACGGTCCAAATACAAGTCCAGCACTTCTGGCTACCTCTGCCCACGTAGTGCCCGTTCTGTGCCTGTGCCCGTGATCTGCCCATACTCATGTAGCGTATGTAGGATTGTAAATCTGTGAACAATCTGCCGTTGTGTTCCAGTCTGATTCATTCTGATTCATTCAGGGAGAAAATGTTCAACCGTTGATGTGAAGTGTTTAACTCGAGGCCAAAATTGTTTTTCTTCCACAATTTATTTTTTTATTTCAGTTTATTTGTGGTTCCTCTTACAGGCAGCTCAGAAAAATAAAATAAAACCTTACATTCTGTCAACAACAACAAACAAACCCGACTTGTGCGAGCAAACGTGCTCGACAAACAAAATATTCAGCATTTTTTATTTATTTGTATTTTTTCCTCATTCAGACTTTGAGGACAGGAACGCGTCTTCGCTCTGAAATGTCACTGTCGGCACGGTCTGGCCTCCGAAGGCGCCCGTCTCGGATGCCAAGCGCTTTGATGTCTGTTTTTGTGCGGCTCTGGAAAAGACGCGGCCCGAGGGCGAATATAAAAAATAATAAGTGGCGTCGTGCTCCGCGGTTCGGCCCGGCGCGGCTCCCTTCAGAAACAGATCTGCAGAGTCGTCTGCGCTGATCAGTGGCCGAAAACAACACGGAGGGCGGTTCGTTATTTACGCTGGACAGAACGAGCCGAGAGGCCGGACAGAAACGGAATATCAGTTGGGTTATTATGGGCACTGACGGGCACCTCGTTCACACATTTGTACTCTGCTTTACTCAAAATATCTCACTCACTCACTTTCTTAACCGCTTATCCAGTCAGGGTCGTGGGGGGGTGCTGGAGCCTATCCCAGCTTTTCGATGGGCGCAAGGCACACGGTAACACCCGGGACGGGGCGGCAGTCCCACACACACACACACACATTCACCTGTAGGGTAATTCAGTGTCTCCGATTAACCTGACTGCATGTCTTTGTACTGTGGGAGGAAACCGGAGCTCCCGGAGGAAACCCACGCAGACCCGGGGAGAACATGCAAACTCCACACAGAAAGGACCCGGACCGCCCCACCTGGGGATCGAACCCAGGACCTTCTTGCTGTGTTGGCGTCTTTTCCTCTGCTCTCCACGGTCGCCATGCGGGTGAAATATTCGGCTAGAACGAACCCTGGAACTAGAACTAGAACTCGTGGTGAATGAGCAGACACAGTGTGGTCTGGACGCTGGACACTCCTTATCCAGGCTTGTGACCTGCACTTAGAGCGCACTGACCAGTTCACATCCCAACGGCTAGACCCCAGATCCCCAGATCTCAGCGGTAGTGAGCTAGCGTACGTGTATTTTAGCGCGTCGCTCCTTCCATTCCATCATCACGTAGCTGAATAATCAGCACCACACTGCAGGTTATGACCAAAAGTATGTGGACAGCTGATTAAACGTCCTGTTACAAAACCATCAGAATCAGAACCAGTTTTATAGTTTCATTATTTATTTAGTTATTTATTTTAACTTTCTTAGTTTTCACTTGTTTTAAAATGTATTTTTCCATCCCAAAAATTATATTTTAATTTATTGTAAAGAGCAGCAGAGTTCAGCTTCACTGTCTCGTCATCTGCAGGAGTTCCAATTCATCTCTGTGTACAGGATTTACTTTCTATTTTTCTCTTTATGTATTTCTCTCGTATTCTCACTCTGTTCTCCCCATTTCTCTTTTTTATCTCCCTATACTTTTTTCCTCTTTCTCCCTTTTCTCACTCTATTCTCTTTGTTTCTCATTTTATTTCTCTCTTTCTCTCTTTATATGTATTTCTCTTTTTTACTCTATTCTCTTTTATTTCTTGTTTTTTCTCTCTTTCTCTCTATTCCTCTCTCCCTCTCAATATTTCTCTCTTTTTTTTACTCTATTCTCTTTTTTCTCTCTTTTTTCTCACTCTATTATTTCTCTCCCTCTCTTTCTTTATTTCTCTCTTTTTTACTCTATTCTCTTCTTTCTTTCTTTTTCTCGCTTTATTCTTTCTATTTCTCTCTTTTCTCTCTAGTCTCTCTATTTGTCTTGTTTTCTGTCTCTATTTCTCTTTTTTCTCACTCTCGCTCTCTTCCTTGCACGTTCCTTGCACTTTCTTTCTCCCTCTTTCTCTCTATTTCACTCTCTCTGTTTTTCTTTTTCTCTCTCTTTCACACTCCTGCTCTCTCCCTCCTGTTCTCCCTCTTTCATTCTCTCTCTCTCTCTCTGACACTCTCGCTCCCTCTTTCACTTTTCACACTCTCAGTTTCCCTCTCACTCTCTCACTCTTGCTCGTTCTCTCTCTCTCACACACACTTTTCTGGACTTGGCATCTGTAATCATGTCATCAATCAACTTCTGCCTCCAATCCACCTATTTTTGCTCCTTGTAGCTCCACTTCATGTCACTTTAATCACTCGCCTGACAGCTCAAAGACCAAAAAATAAAACCTTCCAAAACAAACACAACACGGGGAAAAAGTGCTGTCCCAAATGATACCGATTACTTCTCTAGAAATGTACAAAATATAAGTGACATCCAGTTTTTTATCCGTGTGTATAATTATTCATTTATTTATTCATTCATTTATTTATCACTAATGACTGTAAAATGAAGCTGGTAGTGGCGTGGGCGTCATGCCAGTCTTGCTGATTTTGATCATTTTTATGACTGTTCTGTTAGGAATGATTAAATACACACACTGCATGGTCAAAACTACGTGGACACCTCATTACGAGCAGTACTATAAAGCCGGCTCCCCCAGGAAGATTTTGGACTCTTTAGGAGTGTCCCAATACTTTTGCTCATACTTTTGGACTTCTCGCTCCACCCACCGGTGTTCCACACTGGTGTTTGACAGCGTTATGTGTAATGGAACACTTGTACACATCAGCATGTTCTTCATTTTAAAAAAAGAACAGCTTTTATTAGCAGCCCATTCATTTTGCGCGTTCCCGTCGAAGCAGCTGAGGGGTGCGACGGCGCCCAGGCCGACCTAAGAAAAGCTTTATTAATGCGCCGTGCTGACTCAGGAGCGCAGAACCAAACTTAACTTCACCGCGCGGCTACAGAACACAACCGAAAGGGCAAGTCAGGAGGGTTTCGGGTGCGAGCGGCGTGTCCTTTGTGCTAAATGTCAGTGATGGTGTTAATTGACTAAAATATCGATCGTTTTCGCGCTGAGGCTTTAATATTTCGACTTCAGACTGTCTGAGTAAATGTGAACTGGTCTTGTAGGACGTGGGACGTCATGATATAACCGACACCGCATCCATCAGAAAAACACACAAGTTAGCAACTGGTCCGCTTCCTTCTTGCAGCTTTAACAGTCCCAACAACACTGCTATCATCCACCTCCCAAACATCATCCTTCCATCTATACATCTGATACAGAGCGGTGACAAAGTGTACATCATAACAACTAAGACACGTCTACTGTATTTTTGAAACAAGAGGTCCAAGGAGCACGGTGGGTCGCACTGTCGCCTCCTTTCTGTGTGGAGTTGGCATGTTCTCCGTGTCTGTGTGGGTTTCCTCCGGGAGCTCCGGTTTCCTCCCAGTCGGGTGAACTGGAGATACTAAATTATCCATGACTGTGTTTGACGTGTAACCAGAGTGTGTAAAACATGACGTTAAAATCCTAATGAATAATAAATAAATCGGTATTTTACGTTTTCCAGTCCAGTTGTAGCTTAAGCGCCCGTTTGATGCCCGAGCTCTCGTGCCAGGGCTTCGTTCAGAGCTCGAGGCGCTTCCCCGGAGTTTGGGTTCAAACAAACCCGCTCTGGATGAATCAGAAAACTCGGGCTGGCGTTCGTCGCCGCTCTCGGATCGAATTTTAATCAGCGTGACGGGCGCCGACCCCGCCGAGCCTGACTGACTGATCGCTTTGTGAACGCCGATCGTCTGACAGACGCCGCTAAACAATTCGGCTCTTTTAGAGGCCGAGAGAAGGAATGTACCAAAAATACCCCTCCGATTTACATTTATCATCCACACGCACCGGGTTTCGGCCGTCAGTCATGCTCACTGCGGTGTCGGAGCGTGCTACCGGGAGGTGTCCCAATTCCACCAGCGATCAACGACCGGTCCGGCTTCATCAACAGAAGTCTTCATCAGTGGTGGACGCCACAGGTCCAGAAGTTCTGAAAAGCTCGATTTTGGAACCTCAAAAGCATTAGGTAGGTGAGGCATGGATGTCAGGAGGCGTCCTGGCCACGCCCGACTTATAGTTAGTGTTCCAATTCAGTTCAGGAACCTGGCTGTGTCCTTCTCATGGAATGCTTTGCTGGTCTAAAATCACCAAGCTGGAAGTTCTCGATTCTTTTTTCTGGAACTGGAACTTTTTCCAGACTCTATAGTAAGACTTCGTTGGAACCTTGGTGCTTTTTAGGGAACTGACCAGTTTTTGGGAACCAAGGATGCGTCATCAATGGTGGGTGTTGTGCAACGAACTGTTACAGATGTTTGTTGTTTTACGGAAGTAGTAGACGACGACTCCATATCAAACAGTTCGTCTCATTGGAGGAGATTTGAACCTATAACTTGACACGGTGTCCAGATACTTTTGCACGTACAGCAGCACTGTACCCCAACCTTTTAGCACCACAGACCGGTTGCATATAAGATATAATTTCATGGACCAACGGGGGCGGGAGGGATTTATAATAACATTAAATAGGTACGTGTCAAACGCAACAAGAGGAATAGACGGATGTTATTAAAAGAGAATCTGGTTTTTCAAAATAAAACAGCTTTAAGAGTGTGATCGTCAATAAAACTGAAAAATAAATAATTGGTAATAAATGACCAGTCTGTGGCCCGGTGGCTGGGGACCACTGGTGTAGAGTGTATTAAAAAATACATTCAATAACAAAAACTACTGACATTAAAGCAAAAAAGAAACAGAAATTAGAAGTAAAAAATAATAATAGGGTTTTTTTTAATGGAATAAAAAGGTAAATATAAGTAGAATGAAGCAGCGACTCGTTTTGTGCGGCTCTGAGAAACCTGATGATTTTTAAGAATAGAAAATAAATAAATAAAAGCTGATTTTTTTATCTGCTGAGAGGGAAACTCCGGCGTTTCTGATGGACTGAAGTGACAGAACTGACATATCAAATATTCGCAGGTTTCCCTGCACATGAAACGTGTCAAAGAGAAAAACGCAGCTCCACTTCTCAGCTCTGGAAGTGTCGGGTGTCTGAACCCAAATAAAAGTGACTGTTTTCCAGTAAACAGAGGTGTGAAGGTACCTGTTATGATTTGGGGGGGGGATAAACGAGCCCTCCTTCTTCTGATTTTGGGGAACGATCTGAAACCTGGAGCGTCTGATTCTGAGAGAGGAGTCAGTAATCACGACAGAATGTTAGAAGGTCTGGGTTTTACTGGTTTTACTGGTTTTACTGCTCTCTTTTATTCTCTTAGTCTCAGTTTTAGCTAAAAACTAAAAAGAAAGAATCAAAATTAGGAATCTAACAAAGTAGGTCCTTCCCTAAACTGTTGCTGCACAGCTGAAGCATGTAATCTCCTTTATATGATTGATTTATTACACCTGTTAGCAACTCTTTTGTCTGAAACACATTAGAAAAATGAGCGCGGCGAGTGTTAGCAGTGCTAACCTTGAAGCTGTACATTTACGCTACCCGTTAGCTTGATTAGCCGCCCATTTCACGCCTGATTCACGGCGTCCGCCGAAGGAAGGAAACTGCGTTAATGAGATTTTTAGCCAAGCTAGTCCTTTAAGATCCGACGTCGGGTTTCTGCGGGTCCGCGGCGTAAATAATGGCGCTAGCGAGCGCTATCTTTATAAGATTATTAGCCAGAAAATGAGCGCTATCCGTCTCCGATTCTGCGGGATCGATTCTCCATTAGAAACGAGGATCCGCGGCAGAAGTTCATCAGGAGCCGAGGAGCCGGGCGCGGTGCGGCTCCGTTAGTCGGGGGGGCGCATCAATCGTTCTCCACCGCGGCCTTCAGATAACGGACCTGCCCAGCGCCGGCTAAATGACTTCATTTCGCTGTCTGATACGCCGCCGCACCGCGTCATTACCCGAAATAAAACGTTCTCCTCTTCTGCTGACAGCTGGTTTCCCCGGTGATTCTCACCTTCCGTTACCGTGCCGCCGCCTGGACTCGGTCCTGCGCTGATCATTTACAATCAGATCCCGACTCGTGGCTCGTGATGCCGGACGTTCCGGTGTTTAGCGCCAACAGAGTAAACGTAGCGAGTCCGTCATAGAGACTACCACAAACGCAAAAAAGAAGCAGTGGAATGAACGCCTCTGCTAGCACTTTTTTGACCAGCGTGGAGCGGGTTCAGTTCCCCTTTTGCGGAACTGGGAACGTTTGTTTTCAGCTGGAACCTAGGAACCAAGGAAGTGAGAAACCAAAGAACCGAGGAACCAAGGATCTGAGGAACCAAGTAACCAAAGAACCAGGAACCAAGGCATCGAGGAACCAAGGAACTGTTACGGCATCTGTGGGCGTGTCAAGTTTTAGAGGAAAGAGAGCACACTGGTGATGATGCAGCGCCCCCTGTTGATGACACAAGACAGGTTCATTGAACAGCACCAAGGTTCTAAGATGCCTGAACGAAAGTCTGATGCGCCCAGACGTTTGGGGAACTGTCTTCATACCTGTATACTGCAACCTATTATAGAACAAACAGGCGTAATTAGAATCTCCATCTCACACGAGATCCAGCAGCTCGAACCCGATCGCCCTTGACCCGCCGGGGCTCGACTCGGGGCTCGGTTCCCCCCGGTTCCCCAGCGCCGCCGTGATCCCAATCAGATGGGTGCGTTCTCATTTTTCATTATTATTTCTTCAGTGTCAGAACGTTCACTGAAGCGGATAATCACAACACACCAGCCGGATTATTTACATTCCTCTCTGTTACGACGTCCAGCACGGTCCAGCCGAGTACTGCAGGTGCCCACTGGGAACACAGCGTTATCCCAACACCAAAAGTATGTGGACACCCGAGCACCAGCTTGTTAGATAACTCATGTCAGAACCCAGGGCTGTTTTCTTCTGTCGGCTGCTCTCGTTTTTAGGCGTCGCCACAGCAGATCTGATCCTCAATCCTCCTATTTCTGTCCAGGCTCGGGACCTGCACTGAGAGTGCACTGAGAAATGCATACAAATGGGCTGAATGGGCACAAATTCCCACAGACCCAGCTGAAAAGATCACACAGAGGGTCGCTCTATTTTAATAGCATTAGTTTTTAGAACGGGACGTCCGACAAGCTCACAATCAGGCGTCCGAAAACATTTGGAAACGTAGCGTATTTTTGACTTTCATATATGGCATCGAGTCGGATTTGACCTGCATCCTGCAGCACCTCCTATAGTGTAGCGTTCAAAAGTTTTGGGACGCGACGACATTCATTAAAACTGCTATATAGGGACAGTGGGAGCTTAGTGGGTGGAGCTTTGGGCTGTCAATCGGAAGATTGTCGGTTTAAATCCGGGCTCTGCCATGCAGCCACTTTTGGGCCCTTGAGCAAGGCCCTTAACCCTCTCAGTGGCTGACCCTGCACTCTGAAGAATGTAATTGTACTGAACACGTGTGTCTGTAAACATGATAAATAAAGACGCTCTTTCTTTCTTCTCTCTCATTAGAACTCGGCGAGTGTTGGAGGATGAAAACATCAGCGGCGCTCGCAGCAGCTACCAGATCCCGGACGTTAAAAACGCTCTCCTCCTCGGCGACCTTTTAATGCTCGCGAACGCAAACCAGAAATAATAACCGTACGGAACACGGTGCAAAATAAAACGTGTCCAATTATATAGAGACAGGCAATTATCTGCACACGCAAAGGTCACGTTAATCTGGTACTGAACGTACGTCTCTGTAACCCTGTCAGCCTCAACGCCGTCTACCAACTATATTACTGCGTGATAGGGCACGGCCCGGGCACGCTGCGGGCGCGGCTCCCGTACGGTGGGGATAATGGTTCATCTCCCATCGCACTGTGTAGATTTAATACGTTTAACACACACACACACACTCTCACACACACACTCACACACACACACACACACACACACACACACACACACACGGTATTCCCAAAACTGTACAGCAAAAAAAAAAACAAGGTAAAATAAACCAAAAGGAATATGGACACACATACACTGATCAGCCATATCATTAAAACCACCTCCTTGTTTCCATTTTATCAGCTCCACTTACCATATAGAAGCACTTTGTAGTTCTACAATTACTGACTGTAGTCCATCTGTTTCTCTACATGCTTTGTTACCCCCCTTTCATGCTGTTCTTCAATGGTCAGGACCCCCACAGAGCAGGTATTATTTAGGTGGTGGATGATTCTCAGCACTGCAGTGACACTGACATGGTGGTGGTGTGTTAGTGTGTGTTGTGCTGGTATGAGTGGATCAGACACAGCAGCGCTGCTGGAGTTTTTAAACACCGTGTCCACTCACTGTCCACTCTATTAGACACTCCTACCTAGTCGGTCCACCTTGTAGATGTAAAGTCAGAGACGATCGCTCATCTATTGCTGCTGTTTGAGTCGCTCATCTTCTAGACCTTCATCAGTGGTCACAGGACGCTGCCCACGGGGCGCTGTCGACTGGATATTTTTGGTTGGTGGACTATTCTCAGTCCAGCAGTGACGGTGAGGACAGTGACTCGTCTTTATAGAGCTCGCTCATGCTGGATCAGGAGAGGACCTTCCCTGAACTGTTGCTGCAAAGTTATAAGCGTGTAATTTTCTTCATATGATGAATTTATTACACCTGTGGGATCGGCTGTGTTCAATTCGGGTTCAACGGTCGACTCCCCGCGAAGGATTGGCGCCCAGTTCGGGGTGAGTTCCCACATCGTTCCCAGCGTTTCCAAGGAAACCATACGCACCAGGACCCTGACCAGGATGAAGCGCTGGTAGAAATGAAAATAAAAATGGAATAAGACAAACAGGCGTTTGGAGGTGAGGTGGCTTCATCTTCTGTCTGATTACGTCTCATCCATTTCCAATCAGGAGCGGCGCGTCTGCGGTGCGGCGTGATGATACAGGTCAGGAGATTAAACGTTTTCAGAACGTTTCAATAGCGTTTCATTAAGCGCCTCCTCGTCTCCTCCTGCCTCGATTGTTTGCGTGGGTCTGCGGCGCTCATGAATAATTAGCATTTTTAAACCGGGCTCCGTGTTTTTGTTTCTCTGAGGATAAAATCATCTGTGTTGTTGAGAGGAAGAAAATGATGCACCTTCAGGTTCCTGATGGACTTTTTGAGGAACTGAGACGTATGGAGGATGATGATGCTCTCCTTGTGCTCCTCTGCCTCCCAGGCGGTCGTGGTTGTTTAGCTTTTCCACACGTTTTTTCAAACACAAAAATGATGTCTGGTTGCAGCCTGATTGTTTACAGCGGAGATTCAAACCTGAAATTTGGGTCCTGGTAATTGTGGGCTGACGTTTTAGACCACTGGACCACCGAGCGCCCTAGTGGCGTCATTTCTGAGCAACTTCAGGTCTCAAGATCATCGGTACAACCGGTGGATTCGCCCGTACTTCGGTGGTGATCTACTAACCGGGGTCCTTACACGGCAAGTATTTATAAATTAAGGACGTGCAAAATTAAAATCTTTATTTGTTTATTTGTGTGTTTGTGTTTTTTACCGTTTAGTCGAAGAAACTGAACTGCTACCCAAACAAACGCACAGGCTGGCCAGGAGGTATTGGAATACACCAAGAGGACGTCACTGAGGCTGAGACCTGTTGAGAGGAGTGTGACTGGACCGGGCGGCTGTCTGATTTGGACCGACTCCTCAGGTAGGTCCACAGTTTACTGTATTTTGTTGTAGTTTACTTCTCTTAAAGTCTTTGTGCATGAGCGTTACGTTATGCGTTACTATATGGTAAGTGGAGCTGATGGTAAGTAATAGTAATAGTAATATGTAAGTAATGGTAATATGGTAAGTGGAGCAGTGAGTGTAGAAACAAGGAGGTGGTTTTAATGTTATGGCTGATCGGTGTATATCTCCACTACATGCATGTGTTACAGTCAGTAGATAATGTTACTGCAGCAGGAAGGACTTTCCTTAGTTAAACGTGGACGATCGTGCCCATTCACTGCCAGGCCAGGCTACTGGCACCGCCAAGACTCGAACCCAAATGTCACCGGTGGTCTGCTAGCGTATTAGCTGATGTAAATGTGTATATGTTCTGCTTTTTTCTTTATATAGGTGTAATAAGAAACGTGATACCTTGTTAGATAGTGATTCACCACGAGTGTTACCCGCTTTTCTAGCACCGTTCACCACCCGCCCGTTCCCGGAGGCCCAAATTCCCGCCGCTCTGTTTTTCCAGTCTCTTCTCGATCAGCTGACTGACGCACACAGACCGGTTCGTCCCGGCGCGACATCTGCTTCCTGCTAGCCCCCGAAACGACCGTTTAATTACCGTCCCGATCGATACCATTAGCGCTAATTCATTAATCATGATCCTGCCCTTCAAAGACGGATGAACACCGCTCACACTTCCTGTTACTCGTCCAGGTTCGACCTGACGTACGGCGGGGCGGGTCACTCAGTACCCGGTTCGGCTCCCTTCACGGCAGGGGTGTCCAGACGTTTCTCGTTGGGGCCACTGACTCTGTGCAATAAAGTAAATAATAAATAATAACCCTACTCGATTAGTATAAACGGCACGTCCTTTTGATTTAAATGATTACGTTTTTTTTACAGTCCGTCGTTAAAGCAACAGTTTTCGTGGTAATATGATTAATAAAGCCACATGAACTCAGGAGTGCTTCGGAAAACCGTCGGCACTTAACACAGTCCACTCGTTCAATGCAACTCGAAAGCTGAAAGGTCAACACGCCTCTGTCCCAACTTTTCTGCGCTCGTGGGATAGCGTATCCTCCTCGCGTCTTTTGTTTGAGTCTTTATTGATTACTGATCGTATTGGCTGGCCGTGCGGTCCGGTTTAACCTCGTTACCCTTTATGTCCTCGCTGTAAATTACACACGTCAGTTTACCGTTACGGTCATGTACAGGATGACCTCTGACCGCTTGTTCTCTATTCACCAATACACACGTTAATCACTCGTATCGGGTAACCTGAGTTCAACTCTCAGCTCTGTTACCGGCAGGTTGGGCAGCTACATTGATGCTGGGTGGACCACACGGGCTCGCGTACGCTTCAGAAAACCATCGTCCCTCGTCACAGTCCGCCGCTGCATTGAGAAATGCAACTCGAGAGCTAAAAGGTAAACACGCTTCTGTCCCAACTTTTTTGGAGCATGTTGCAGACGTCAAATTCTAAATGTGTTTCTATTTACAAACTACAATAAAGTTTCTACTTTTGTCTTTTAAATAAAGATTTAAGATAATTAGCGAATTGCAGGTTTAGTCCCAAAGTTTCTGGAATTGAGGTTTGTAAATATTCTACAGACCCACAATTCTATACATTTAGTCACTAATATTATTACACACATTATATAATTTCTAGTGGATTCAACTCTGAGACAAAAACAGTGTCGATTTAGAGCCAGATAAAGGTACCGAGATCTAAAATAAGACTAAACGTTATTCAGGTCCTTTAATTATTTTTCTTTAATAAATGCGCTAGTGCATGAATCAGTCAGAATCAGACTGAATCTCTCAGATCTGAGACACTGGAATAACAGAGTACAGACGTGAGCGAGCGAGTGAGTGAGTGAGTGGAAGTGAAGGCCTGTAGACGTCCTTCATGTCTGGGCGTGATGAAGCCGTGGACCCGTTTACAGGAGCCCTGGGAAACGTAACAGACCAGTGATTAATTAGCTTTCAACCTTAATGAGCGTCTCCTAAGTGAAAGGCGGCGTCTGAGAGGGGCCGGTGGCCGAGCGTACGGCTCATCAGTCGCTTTTACGGCGTCTCTGTGACCGCTGCAGCTTCCTAACAGCGCTGATTTGGCCCCGAGCCATCGAGGAGGGTTCGACGAGCCTCTGTAATCGATGCACGTCGCGGCCGGGAGGAAAAGTCCGAGCGGAGTGTGTGTAAAGGCTAATTACACCTCATCGTCCCCCGAGAACACAATCCAATTCCTCCGCTCTTCATCAGGACGCTTATCAATACCGCTGCTTCTGAAATATGGTGAAAAGGTTTTATAGAGAAACCAATACGAGGCAGGGACGGTGTGTTTTTATTGATTAGGAGCAGCGGAGAGGAGGAGGGTGGATAATAAGAGGACTCAAACGTCTGTCTGGTGTTAGACATTAAATACAACAATTACCATTTAATTTATTTTTATTATTATTATTAACACTAGTAGTATGATTTATTATTATTATTATTATTTTTAATATTGGTAGTAAGATTTATAATAATACTATTAGGATGTATTACTATTTATTATTATTTTTTATTTTATAATTTTGTATGATATTTTATTGTTATTATCAATATTAATGTTTATGATTTATTATTATTATTATTATTAGGTTTAATTAATATTATTATTATTAATATTTCCATAAGTACTAAGATTTATTATTATTGTAATTATTATTATTAGGATTTATTTTGTATGATATTTTAATATTATTATAATTGTTAATATATAGGATTTATTATTTTTATTATTAATATTATTAATGTAAGTTGTAATATTTATTGTTTTTTTATTTTTAGTATTTAATTTTGTATGATTTTATTATTATGATTACTAATATTTAAGATTTATTATTATTATTCATATTATTAGGATTAAATTTTGTATGATATTTTATTAATATTATGATTATTAATTTATTATTATTATTATTATTATTTATTATTATTATTAATTATTAATATTAGCAGTAAGATTTTTTATTATTATTATTATTATTATTACTATTATTTAATAATATTGGTAGGATTATTATTATTATTAATATTAGTATGATTTATTATTAATATTATTATTATTATTATTAATGTTATTAATATTATTTATTAATATTAGTAGGATTTATTAGTAATATTATATTATTATTATTATTAATGTTATTATTATTATTAATGTTATTGTTATTATTATTATTTATCATTAATATTATTAATTTTAGTAGTATGATTTATTATTAGGAAGTTGTTGTAGCTAAGCAGATCACACAGACGTCACTTTGGCCAACAAGCTCATGGTCGGGTGTCCAGATACTTTTGGTATTATGGTGTTACTTCATTAGAAGTTCTTTATCTTTATCTCCTGGTACTTTGAGTGTTCGGGCTTCTCCTCGGTTCTCGGGTTTTTCCTCAGCGTTGTGGACTGTAGTGGGTGAACTGGGTGGAGGTTGTGATTTAGACCAGCTGTAGTTATGTGTGCTGATGATGTTGATTTATCACGTTAAAGGTCAGATGTCGCTCCATACGTCCCAGCTCCTGCTGAACTGTTGTTCTGGACTCGATTGTTGTTCTATTTACGATTGTTGGGTGAATATTAAATAAATAAGATTTGAACCAGGGTGAGAGAGGCTGAGCGCCGGACGCTAACCCCCCTACCCCCCCCCCCCCCCCCCGCGGATCCTCTCAGGTGTTTTACTCTGATAATAGTCGATTGTTTATTATGGTGCGGCTGAACTGACAGCGTGATCGCTGCGTCTCTCTAATCTTCCTTTAAACACTCGGATTTGATCGACTGCCACCGAAGCCGCTCTTTACGTCCCGCACCTACACCGCTACTGACGCCAACGTGATGCCAGTGGCATGATACGACTTTACGTACCGCAGCGTCTGAAACAGCTCGCTCTCAAATCTCAGACGTTTAGGAAAAACAGACGCGTTCGATTTCATACAATGATTCCATGTGGCCAAAAGTATTGGGACGCCTCTTCTCAGTCCCACTCGGCAGCTCTGGGATGAACTGGAACATCGACTGTGGCTTTCTTGGGCACAAATTCCCACACTCAGATCTACTTTGTGAGATTTTGTTCTGTTTTACTTTCCTGCTGTTGCTCGTCATGATTTAGAGTTTTTTTCTCTTCTAAAAGTAATTTAAGGTGAGCGGCGCAATAACAAACACAGATTGATTGACTCGGCACGTCGAGGGGCCAGGAGTCGCGACGAAGCCTTCACTCGCTGCATTTAAATGCTAATCACTCCGCTGCCAGTCCTCACTAAAGCAAAAATAAAGAGACGCCGGCCTGTAGCGCTAACACCAGCGCCACAAGAGCACGGAGAATTAAACCCAGCGCTGGAGGATCTTCACGCGGTCCTGATTTGATAATCCAGTCTCGAGTCCAAGTCAAGAGTCTCTGGGCTAGAGTCCGAGTCAAGTCATGAGTCTTTAGGCTGGAGTTTACGTTAAGTTAAGAGTCTTTATGCTAAAGTCGAAGTCAAGTCATGAGTCTTTAAGTTTTAGTATAATTGAACGCATGAGTCTTTATGCTAGAATTTAAGTCGAGTAACAAGTCTAGGCTAGAGTCCAAGTCATGAGTGTTCAGGCTATAGAGTCCAAATTAAGTTGTGAGTCTTTAGGCTATAGTATAATTGAATTCATGAGTCTTTAAGCTATAGAATCCAGGTCCAGTCACGAGTCTTTAGGCTTTAGAGACCAAATCAATAATGAGTCTTTAGGCTAGACTCAAAGTTAAGTCATGCTAACACGGTGATGAGAAAGAAAATACTGTAAACTGACTTTGGAGTGAAACTAACTAGTGCCGTCGTGCCATCAGCCAGTGCAGAGTGGGAATTGGCGATGACTAAACTGGGATTTCACTGATTTTGGCATCTTTGTTTTGTGACTGGAACTGAAAGACGATTCTGTGTCCAAACCACCGCAGGCTGAAGCTCGCTTGACTACTTTCTTGGAGGTTTTAATTAATGGCTTCTCATCAGACTTTGGAGTGTGTCTGTGTGTGGGAATTTGTGCCCATTCAGTCAGATGATGGCAGCATGGGCGCTGATTGATCAGTCGATGTTCCAGTTTCTTAGTTTTTAAACTGAGCTTTTTCTTCGTGTCTTTGTAGAGCTCGAAGGTCCTTCCCTAAACTGTTGCTGAAGGTTGCAAGCATGTCATTTCCTTTATATGATTAATTTATTACAGCTGTTGGTAACTGTTGTGGCTGAAACACGTGAATTTAAGAATCAGGAGGGGTGTCCCAGTACTGAGTGTGTGTGTGTGTGTGTGTGTGTGTGTGTGTGTTGAGTGGTTCATGTTGGCGTGCTGTGAACAGTAGTGGGTAAATCACCCAGTTGCAGGTGGGCATTGTTACCAGCGTTGATTTGCTGAAGCTCTCACACAAAGGTGAAGAACGAGGGCGAGAAATTTTACCAGCATGAACAGGAACATCAAACACGCACACGCATACACACACACACACACACACACACACACTATAATAAATAAAACAAACCTGTGATGTGTTCATTCTCTTCAATCTGACGTCTGATTCTCCTCTTCATGATGCACCGTACGTTTACAGTCAGAGCTCACTCTGTCCAACAAGCTTATGCTCAGGTGTCCAGATACTTTTGGTATTATCATGTGTTACTCCATGAGAAGTTAGATTTTTATCTCCTGGTACTTTGAGTGTTCGGGCTTCTCCTCGGTTCTCGGGTTTTTTCCTCAGTGTTGTGGACTGTAGTGGGTGAACTGGGTGGAGGTTGTGATTTAGACCAGCTGTAGTTATGTGTGCTGATGATGTTGATTTATCACGTTAAAGGTCAGACGTCGCTCCATACGTCCCAGCTCCTGCTGAACTGTTGTTCTGGACTCGTTATTGTTATTGTTGGGTGAATATTAAATAAATAAGATTTGAACCAGGGTGAGAGAGGCTGAGGCTCTTCATGATGCGCCGTACGTTTACGGTCAGAGACAGATCTGGACTGCAGGCAGGCCGCTCAAGCACACACACTCTTGTGTCTGTGAAGAAACATCTGCTGACCCCGATGGTGTACGAGGAGGGTAGATTCTCCTGACACGCCCTCCCTCCGACATGACCCCTTCTTATTCGCCCGTACTTCAGAGGTTGGTCACACGCTGATCTCCACGTTACTCCACTTCTGGACAGGCGCCTTGGCTACTAACCAGGCTCCTTACACAGCCCCAAAGACCCCGGCCACTTTTTAGTCACGTCTTTTCCCACCCAGCAGACTAGTGGAGCGTTTTGTCTGCTGCAGGCACTAGGTGGCGCCCAGCCGATCGATAGCACAGCTGAGATTCGAACTTGGAGAGATCAGAACCCCAGTGCTGGTGCATTTCAGCTTGTGTGTACTGAATGTGAATTACAGTCGGTAGTGCAGGACTCTCCGTACGCCATACGGCTCTCTGTGAGCCGCCGCACACCCGAGCTCCAGCGCCGCCTACAGTCGAGACGGGGTACTGTGGCAGCATGAACCCCACACCTAAAGTACTGCTGATCCGCTGCCGCTCCGTGTATTTATAAATATTGAAACTCAGCAGCTCAGCGGAACACGAGCGACCCGCGGAACACGAGCGGAGAAGCAAATCAGCGCATCGATTTAGTGACTAAACGCAGAATAAATCACCAGACTGCAGGAGAAACGCAGCACGTTTACATAATACATGCACCGTGGGGCCAAAAGTATGTGGACAGCACTCGTAATTACTGACTTCTGGTTGTTTCCACACTTCAGGCTAATATTTTGGTTGGACGATTATTATTGGTGGACGATGTATTTTAAGCCTTCGGTTTAACTCCGGGTGAGTCTAGTTTACTGTTAGTATGAAGTGGGAACGTTTAGGAGCGACAACAGCTCAGCCGAAAAGCTAGACCAGCTCAAAGCAGCAGGTAGAAATCATCTGAGCTTCTCAACTTCCTCTTGACTCTAGTATACAAATTATTGACACACAAGGTATTTAATGCCTTCGCCTTTGTGCCAACGGTTTAGGGAAGTCTCCTTCCTGCTCCGGTTTGACTCTGCCCCTGTGCACAAAGCTACATGACGAGTTAATGAGTAACTTAAGCGCTGACCTGATGCTACTGATCAGTTGTGGTCCAAATCTGCTAGTCCAGCATCAAATCCAGACCTCAGAGATGCTCCTACTGGACCTGATGGGCACAAATTCCTACAGACACACTTGATGTGGAATGTGGAAAGCCTTCCCAGAATGAAGCGGTGGCCAAAACCACAACACTAGAGTCACGCCTGTGGTTTTGTAGCAGGTTGTCCAACAAGCTTGTGAATACTGTATGTGTCCACATACTTTTGGCAGTATTACTAGTCTAGCTTAGATTAGCATAGCCTAGGAAGGCTTTTTCGTCTTCCAGCAAGCTCCGTAAAGACGTATTGTTTGTACAAATAAGCTCATGCTCAGGTGTCCACATACTTTTGAGCAGATAATCTGCACGTCATCAGTCTTTACATGAATAAAAATCGTTAGTTTCCCACACGGCACGTATTAATATCTAATTACTAAGAGTTAATGTAGCCAGAAGTAAACGCCCCCGTGCCTTTTATTCAAAAATTACCTCACAATCAGCGGCCCGAACCTCCATCTCTGTCCGTAAACAAAGTTCCAAATGAGCGAGATCTCATCAATAAATACCTAATGAAATTTTCACTCCGTTCCTGCCTGAGCGAGCCGGCTGAGAGAGCAAGACAGAGAGAGAGAGAGACAGACAGAGAGAGAGAGAGAGAGAGACGGGCGGTAAACAAAAGGCCGAGCTGATCTGAATACAAATGGCTTCTTTTCGCTCAGATTCCTCCGTTCATCAGATCTCGGTCGCCTGAACCGTTTCAAACCTGAGAGTCGTGCTGCTTCAGCCACACCTACACTCACCTACACTCACCTACACTCACCTACACACACCTACACTCACCTACACTCACCTGCACTCCGAGCGCCCGCAGGACGAAACGGGGTCGGTCCAGAGAGCGGGTCGTACCGAGAAGCGCTTACAATTGGCCTCGATGTCCTTTGAGTTTAATTTACTGTTAGTGTAAATTGGGGATGTTAAGGAGCAATGACGGCTCAGCCGAGATGGTTCACAAGCTCACAGTGGTAGGTAGAAAGTGTCATGACTCGTTACCTGACTTGGACTCAATAGCATAAAGACTTGTGATTGATTTGTACTCTAGTCTAAAGACTCATAACATGATTTGGACATTATAGCCAAAGACTCGTGACATAAGTTGATTTTTCTGAGCAGAGAAGCTCTTGTTCTTCTAAAATCATCATAAACATGTTCAGGATGGTGCTTTACACCAGTATTCATGAGTTCACCTGATGCAGGAGCACTGAGAGTTCCTGGTACCTATTTTTGGAGGGTGGTTGTGCTTCATGAACATGTTTTTTCTGTCTGCCTCAGCCCGTCTTTATTCAGCGAGACAGTTTGGTCTGGAGGGACCAGCGGCTGTTTGTTGTCACCCAGAGATCCATTGTGGTCAGAGCGGATCAATTCCTGTCCAGATTTAGTATCGGGTGCTGTCACCATCCACAGAGAGATATCCGAAGGGTGGTCAGACATCTTCTGAGACACCTGTGAGCTGTCCTCTGAAATAAATAGAAGCCCTGTTCACACGGCCGAGCCGGCGCCCCGTGCCCGGTGGGTAATGGAGGGCAACACTGCGTTATCTCCTGCCATCACATCAGAACCGTTTGTAATGAACTAGCTTTTACTTCAGAGCTCGTGCTGGGAGGAAGACTGGTGCGTGGTGCGTGGTGCGCGGGGCATGGTGTCTCGTGACCCTAGCCGTCACAGGGGTGAGGTTGGTACACATCAGTCCCTAACCCAGAGCCTAAAATCTACTTTGTTTGATCTTCCACTGATTCTTCACCCTGACCCGAGGTTCCATGTTTCATCACCGTCGAATGGAAGTGTGTGTGTGCATATATAGAGTGGAAATACACACACACACACTATATCCACACACACACACATCCACACATCCACACACACATCCACACACACCATCATGCATCAGTTACTGTTTTACACACACACCATATCAGTTACAATCACACACACACAACACACATCACCATACATCAGTTAGTGTAACACACACAATCTACCTACACAATCTACACACACAAACACACACACATCACCATACATCAGTCAGTGTATCACACACACACAATCTACATACAAATCACCATACATCAGTGACTGTTGTACAAACACACACACAATCACACACACACACACACACTAAATCTGCGCACACAATCACACACATCACCATACAGCAGTTAGTGTAACACACACACAATCACACACACACACACAATAACTCTACACTCAGTTAGACAGAAAATGTACACACATAATCACACACACACATCACCATACATCAATCACTGTTTTACACACACACACACACACACACACAATCATACATACACACAATCTACACAAACACACACAAACATCATACAGCAGTTAGTGTAACACACACACACAATCTACACACAATCACACACACATACATAATCATATACACACATCACCATTCATCAGTCACGGTTTTACACACACACACACACACACACAGATTTCAGGCCTGTATGATGTGCTCTGTGCTCGAGCGTCCCAGAGAACCGGGTTTGTATCAAACACAAGGAACACAAAGACCCCAAAACTCAATCAGCTTTCTTGTGAAATCAGCGTGGGCCTTGTTCGCGTCCCTTCGCAGTTTGGGCTCTAATCATTCAGCCCGACTCCAAAGCTGCAGCCATGAATCAGAATCAGCGCGGCGTTCCTGGGTGCGATTCCCCCGGCCGCGCGTTCCGATCCGTCGGCGTGAAGCGGAATATTAATAACGCGGCGTGGAGGGAATGGCTAATGAGAACCTTTATAAGCTCGCCGTGCAGAATAAACACGCTTTTGTTCTCGCTATTAGATGAGTTTTCAGAGCGAGCTGCAAATAAACAAGCCGCCGTGTCTCCGGGCTCCGTCCCAAATGTAAGGAATTTATTTCTGCTGTGTGACACTATCGGCTGTTTTATTACGTGACGAGCGGCGGCCTGTGTTACACGCGGTCAGCTGTCGATCATGTGCTCGTCCAGGACGGTGAAAGACGTGTCCGGAATACGACTTTAATAAATAAACCTAATTAATTAATTCAAATATAAAAAATATGAGAGAAATTTAACCTTTAATTCAAGCCAAATATTAAAATAATGATGTCAGTAAACGATGTGTAGCAGAATCTCTTATTTCTCTGATTCAGTTCACGTATATTTCCAAAAGTATTTGGACACCTGACCGTGAGCTTAGTGACCTCTGTTTGATCTTCTCAACTAGAACAACAGTCGCTCTGTGTATGTCTGTGTATGGGAATGTTGGTGGTTGGGACAGGACGCCAATCCATCCTGGGACCTTGGCCACCCCTCCTCTCAGACACAGCAAATCCCGTCTGTATGTAGTTGCCCGGTCGGTTAATAGCACTGCTAGTAATTAGAGCCCTGGGTGCCAGCGATGTTGGGATAGTGTAATTCACCGCTGCACCACCCGAGCGCCTTTGTTTTATACATTAAAACACTTCTTAATTTTTAAGTTTTTTTTTCTAATTTACTGTCTTTTGTCCTCATTTAAATTTTTTAAAAGTCTCATTTTGAATTCTTTTTTTTATTTTCTACTTTTTTCTTAATTTTAATTTAATCTAATGTATTGTCTTTTTTTGTTTTAATTTAATTATTTTTCTATTTTAATTGTTTATTTTTGTCTTTTTTAATTTTAAATTATTTATTTCTAATTTACTGTCTTTTATTTTTATTTAATTTTATTTCAAATTTACTGTTTTTTTATTTCAATTTCAATTTCTCATTTACTCTTTTTTCTTAATTTTTATTTACATTTGTTAAATTAACTTTTTTATTTAAATTTACATTTATTTTTTGTTTACTGTATTTTTTCAATTAACTGTAAATCTTTTATTTCTGTTACTTTTGTGTATGAAACGTTCTGTATAAAAACATTTGTCCTGAGACGTGTAATCAGATGACGTGCAGCAGGTGGATTTGCAGGGTTTGTAAGAAACGCTGAGAATTCTTTACATTTATGCTCATTATTTAAAGATCTGGACGTTTCGCCCCACCCGGTCATTCTGCTGGTTTGACGATCACCGGCGCTCTCAGACGTCCGTCCCCCGCCGGCGACGCTAACAGTCCGGTCGGCTAATCTAAGTATCGAGCGTTTGTGCTGCAGAGTGAAGCAGCGTGAAGCTGAAGGTCATCTGAAGGACAATCGTTCAGCCTCGCTCGTCCTCGTCGTGTTATTGATGAAGCTCTGAACCCGACAGCAGTCGGACATGGAGATGCTTCCTGTCTGGGATTGATTCCCAGCATGAGCGCTCACACTGGGAAAACTGGGGAGGGACAAAAACATTCGGACGCCTGAGCATGTTATTAATATAGAGCGACCTCTGTGTGACCTTTACAGCCAGAACAACAGCCGATCTTCTGAGAAGTGTGTCTGTGTGTGGGAATTTGTGCCCGTTCAGTCAAAAGATGGCAGCATTTATGTGGTTGGGTGCTGATTGATCAGTCGATGTTCCGGTTCATCCCAGAGCTCTTGAGTGGTGCTGAGGTGAGGGCTCTGTGCAGGACACTGCAGTTTTGCTCATGCTGGGACAGGAAAGGACCTTCCCTAAACTGTTGCTGTGAAGTTGGAAGCGTATGATGGATTTTTTAAGACAGATATAAAATAATATAATTACTGCACATATAAAATATAAAAGGTGTAATTGAATCAGGCCTCCAGAACCAGAACCCCGGGTTTGATTTTCAGATTGTTTTGGTTAGATTTTTTCGGCAGCCCCTCAGGTACGACTGAAGGGGCGATTTTTCTCGGGCCCTCCTCTCTTCTCCTTGGCTGATCTCTGAGCGACCGGAGCCACTAGGTTGGAAAATGACATGTGAAGGGTGGGAGCGGCTCCGGGCCCCGCTCTAAACGAGGACGATTTACACTTATTTGATTGCCTTTCAATAGCTGATGGGTTTCTCTGCACGGTCCGACAGGTCGGTCAGCACCCAAACCACCAATTTTTTTTCTCATCTCTTCTCAAGCAGCCGTTTTCAATCAGAGGGGTCTGACAGAGGAGCGGCAAGACCCCCGAATACGGCGGAATAAACGCAGAGGAGCGGGGAAAATAAAAATCAGGTATCAATACTGAAACTGAAGAGCAGCTACAGAATAAATATCACATCAAATATTCACACTTACTGCAGATCAAATCATATTTAATACAACCTGGTTCTGTTTACGCTTCTGTTTACGGTTCTGCTTATGGTTCTGTTTATGGTTCTGTTTACAGTTCTGTTTACGGTTCTGTTTACGGTTCTGTTTACGGTTCTGTTTACAGTTCTGTTTACGGTTCTGTTTACAGTTCTGTTTACGGTTCTGTTTACAGTTCTGTTTACGCTTCTGCTTATGGTTCTGTTTACGCTTCTGTTTACGCTTCTGTTTACAGTTCTGTTTATGGTTCTGTTTACGGTGATGTTTACGGTTCTGTTTACGCTTCTGTTTACAGTTCTGTTTATGGTTCTGTTTATGGTTCTGTTTACAGTTCTGTTTACAGTTCTGTTTACGGTTCTGTTTACGCTTCTGTTTATGGTTCTGTTTACAGTTCTGTTTACAGTTCTGTTTACGGTTCTGTTTACGGTGATGTTTACGGTTCTGTTTACGCTTCTGTTTATGGTTCTGTTTACAGTTCTGTTTACAGTTCTGTTTACGGTTCTGTTTACGGTGATGTTTATGGTTCTGTTTACGCTTCTGTTTATGGTTCTGTTTACAGTTCTGTTTACGGTTCTGTTTACGGTGATGTTTACGGTTCTGTTTACGGTTCTGTTTACGGTTCTGTTTACGGTTCTGTTTGTAGGGTTCTGTTTGCGGTTTTGTTTATGGTTCTGTTTACGCTTCTGTTTATGGTTCTGTTTATTGTTCTGTTTATGGTTCTGTTTACAGTTCTGTTTACGGTTCTGTTCATGGTTCTGTTTACGGTTCTGTTTACAGTTCTGTTTACGGTTCTGTTCATGGTTCTGTTTACGGTTCTGTTTACAGTTCTGTTTACGGTTCTGTTTACAGTTCTGTTTATGGTTCTGTTCATGGTTCTGTTCATGGTTCTGTTTATAGCGGCAGAGCTGGGGACCGCTGGATTGTCAGGAATGTGTTAGAATGTCAGGAATTGGTCCGGATGCCTGCGTGGGCGGAGCTTGGCGTGTCTCTGGCACTGACAGGTGATGAGAAGTGGCCACAGATTAGCTTCGATCAGATCGTGGTCGTGCAAGCACCAGCGATTTCACAGTCAAGGACTGGAAATGGCTTCATTGTGAGATAAATGCGAGGAAATCCAGAAATAAATAAGTATGTATATAAGAATGTGCTAACCGCCGGGGGGTTTTGGACCTGACTGTGGGGATTTCAGCTCATATTAGTATCTCTCGGCCTTTTCAGTGCAGAACACGAGCAGACCAGCACCAACACAGAACAGAAATCAATACTACACCTGATAACATGATGCCTTATGAAGATTTTTGTTTATACGATATGTTCGAGCGCGCCGCGATCGTTATCCGCCCTCGCCGTGTTCGTGTGTTTATTTTTATTTAATAATAATAAAGATTTAATAACGAAACATAAAGAAATAATAAAGAAATGATCAGCGCCGAAGGAACCTGAGCTCTCACATATCTCACATCTGAGAGCCTTTATTTGTTTGGTGTGTGTGTGTGTGTGTGTGTGTGTGTGTGTGTGTGTGTGTGTGTGTGTGTGTGTGTGTGTGTGTGTGTGTGTGTGTACTAAAACACATCTGCCTTCTAGCAATATTCACTAAATTTCCAAAAGTATGTGGACGCCTATTCATATGACTGAGTTCAGGTGTTTTTGTCATACTCACTGTTAACAGGACATGCACTATACTGTGTGGGCAAAAGTATTGGGACACCTGAGCGTGAGCTTGTTAACCGTGTTGCATTTATATTAAATAGCTTCTGACCCATCTGTGCAGACAACCATCACAAAGCCATTAAACCTGGCACAGTTTTTACACTGGATGTCCTTCCTGGCACAACCCTCCTATTTCTATCAGGTCTTGGGACCTGCACTGAGAGCACACTGACCGGCGCACCTCCCAACAGCTAGGGTATTTCAGCCACCCCCCTCACCCTCGCCCGATCCCAGATATCTCAGCAGTAGAAGGGTTGGCGTGCTGTGCGCCACCCGAGCGCCAGAAACCGAATCCAATAAAACAAACAGTTTATTATCTGTAATTAATTATCATGTATTAATTCAGAACTGATTCTCGAGGCGTCGTTCTGATTCTTCCTCATTCCATCTCAGACTGAACTCACCTGCAGTCAGTCAGCCGGCCGTGTCGAAATAATAATAAATAAAAATAACTTGTTTTTGTTTATAGATGAAATCAGTGTTTGAGGCTTCGGGGTGCCAGTCTGGTGCCAGCCTGGAGATTCTGATTGGCGTGTTCGCTTATGTAGTTTATCAGTTATGATGCCAGCTATCGTTGGCATGTTGTTACAGCGTCTTTTCTTTCATATAGTGGTGGTGATTCTATATGAATACATATAGAAAGTCAGAATATACGTGAAGGGTCACCACTTGCTGTCAGGTTTTTTATTGTTATTATGGACAAAATTATTTGGACGCCCTGTTTGAAGCTCTTATTTTGCAGATTTAATTATCGCTGTGCCACTTGAGCACCCCTACTTGTCGTGTTTATTATTTATGTATGAGGTTCCTCTCTATGAGCTTCACCGTTAGTCTTCTCTCGCAGGGTCCATGAGATGGTGATGAGACGGGCGCCACGGGCGTATTTCACCATCTCCTGTTTGTTTGAGGGGTTTTTGTTTAGTTGCTGTTTAGCTTCGGTGTTGTTCTACCTTGGTTAGGCATCCTTACCTTTGGTCACTTAAAATTCTTACAGGTGTGGGGCTTCACCTGCCGCTTCAGTTGCTTCAGCCACTACCAGACTCCAGACACAAATTAGGAATTTTTAACTAGCCCACGTGCCGTGGCGATCGGTGGCGTGACTCGGTTACAGAATCATGTTTTTGTGTCTTCTCAAATTTGGCCAACAGAGGGTGCATGGAGGCGCAGATTATTATTTTTTTTTTTATTACTTTATTGTATTTATCTGACTGAGATTAAAACTCGGAGAGGTGGGCATCCGGTGGACCAAACTTTTTCCATATTTACCCCAAAATCAATCAAGTTAAAAAGAAAAAACATTAAAACCCTTTTTATTGTACTAGTTTCAGTTTAACAGTGAAGCACAGTGTTCAGATCAGGTTTTATTTTACGTGCTGTCCCGTGTTTTTTTAGCTCGGGTTCACGCCGGGCGGCGCGGCGCCGTTCGTCTGGATTTATTGCACCTGATGCAGGATTTTTTGATGCTGTATGTTCTATACACAGCGTGTGGACTCCTAACACGCCGCATTAAGTTTTCATGCCAGCCTGGCTGCACAGGTTTTATATGAATTAATAATCCGCCGTACGGGTTGCCAGGTTCCCCCCGCTGCGACGGGCCGCGGACGGTTCCCGCTCGTACGTGAACCGCCGTGCCGGGGAACAGACGCCGCGGAGGCTCGGCATACATTACAGAGTGAAGCCGGCAGCCCCGAGACGGGTCGCGGCATCATTACGGCGGCCGGATCGTATGAAGTGTGTGGGGGGTTCTGACTGGCTGATGAAGTCCTGATGGGGTTCGGTCTCTTAGCTCAGCGTTTTCATGCTAATCATCCCGCCTGCTCCCGCCATCCATCAAAAATCCAATCTCACAATGTTCACATTTCCATGTTCCTAACATGTGCACGCGACGGGCGAGCGGTTTATAAGCGCCGCGTTTGAGTCGGTACCTCCTTCCTGCAGGTCTGAATAATTCATCCTTGGCACCTGCGGTCCAGATCAAATGCACCGGGTCAGTGCTGCCACCCACGCCCGATATTTGCCCCTCACGCATGGTGAAAATAGAACAGGAAACTGTGTGTTCCATCCTGGTGAGTTTGTAGTCCTGGTTTGTACTACGTGTGCTGCAAACAGGTACCAGACGTCCTCAGACTAGGACAGACGGACCTTCCGTGTTTGATATCATGAATACGTTTGAGCTTTCGGACGCTTTTTATGGTCGTGACACCCGATCCTGAATGGCCAACTTCCAAACTGGACTAACTGGCACAATTAACTGGTTTCAGTGACACGAGTGGTTTTCTTTGTTTTTTTTGTTTTTTTTCGGATTAGCATTGGGCGTGGCCCTGGTATCCAAGACAGCGAATTAAAAGGGCCCAGTGCCTAACTTCATCCGGCTCCTCTTAATCTTTGTCCCTTGACCCTTATCTTGACGTTATGCTTGGCATGACGGGCACGTTACCCAGCAACGAATTGCAGCGTTTTGGATGGTCGTCACATGATCTGATGACGTCACATCCACGTCCGCTACGTCAAATTCTGACGTTGCGTCCTGAGATTTAAAGAAATGAAATATCAGCTCCCGCTGTGTGTGCCCGTGTGTGTGCCCGTGTGTGTGCCCGTGTGTGTGCCCGTGTGTGTGCCCGTGTGTGTGCCAGTGCGTGTGCCAGTGTGTGTGCGCCGGTCCGTACCCCCTCTTTGTCTCCCGAGTCACAATTACGGCTTAACGCTCTCTTAATTGTTTTCGTCGCGAGTCAACACGTCGCCCTTTAGCGGAGTGAATTGGCGTCCCGCGCTCTTTATTCATTCTGGTTTTTTTCCTCCTCGGTGCCGCATTAACATATTTTACACGAATTGTTAAAAGCGCTCGCCGGGGCTATGCTAATGGACCGGGGTTATTAGCATGAACGTGAGTGTGTGTGTGTGGGCTGTGTTTAAACGAGAGGCGAGGTGAGAGCGCCACTTCCACATCAAAAGAGCACTTTTCATGCTAAAAACTCCGCTCGGCCGTACGAGGGTTCGTTAGCGCCCAAAAATAATCCAAATTAGCTCCTAGAGTGGCGTGTCGGAGTCTTTTTAATAACCGAGTCGGCGGCGGCGCTTTGGTGTTTCCTCGTTAGCTTAATTTTATCACGCCAGCCAGATAGCAGACAGCACAATGCATCCCTATACGGCCAGAAATATCCGGACACCCTTCCTAATTATTTTCTTCAGACGTTTCAGCCGTGCACCGCTAACAGGGCTAAAAACCAGGCCAGCTACAGAGATCCGTATCGCGCATGGAGAGTCACGCACTGATCTCCATTATTCCCTGTCTCTGTGCAGCACCATCGATCAGCCAAACTGGCGACAGGTGCATAGCATCATTTTTTAGCATCAACATTTTGGGATCCTGGCTAGCGTGGACGTAGAACGTCAGACAGGGAAACATATTAGCCGAGCTCCTAATACGGCGAATCGACATGCCGATGTGTGTAGCCGAGCTTTTCTCTGGCGTCACACACACACACGTGTACGCGCGCACAGAAACGCGGCGTGACGGGACGTAAACAGGCCGCCTGATTGAAATGAAAAGGTAAAAACATAAATCACGCGGCGTGGCGGTAATTGAAGGACGAGCGAGTTTTTAATGAATGTGTTGAGCTCGGCGTGTATCAGGACGTGTCAGAGTGATCTATAGTCCAAACATTTACTCATCAAACACCCTCTCACTACCACCCCCCTCTCTCCAAACCCCCCCGACCCCCAAATTAAAGCATCCTGAGTCACAAAAAATCATTTCTTATAAACACAAACTTAATCATTAATTAATCAACTTAATTTATTAACAGTAATAAATAAAAAATAATAAAAGTACTAAATCAAGTAAATATAACAATAATAGTTACTAGTAAAATAGTAATAATAAATAAATAAAATAATAATGAAAATATGACTACTGCTACCAGTAATAATAAATAAATAAATAATAAAATAAATAAAAAAACTTATATACGTATATATATAATAGTAATAAACTAAATAATAAAAATAAAAAAAATAAAATGATGAAAATATTACCACTTCTACCAATAATAATAATAATAATAATAATAATAGATAATAAATAATAAATAAATATAATAATAATAGTAATAAACTAAATAATAATAGTTGTAATAAAAGAAATAATAATAGTAATAAAGTAATAGTAATGATACTAATAATAATTGATAAATAATAAAAATTAATATAAAAGGAGTTCATAAATAAATAACATTAAAAAGCTAAAAATATTACTGCTACTATCAACAATAATAATAATAAATGAAAATAATAAAAGTAATACATAAAATAAATATAATAATAATAGTAATAAATTAAGTTATAATAAATGTAATAAAATAAATGATAATAGTAATAAAGTAACAGTAATATTAATAATAACTGTAATAATAAAAATAACTATAATACATAATAATATAATCATTAATAATAATAATATAGTAATAATAATAAATTAAAGGGGTGAACTAAAATATCACTAAAAAGGGTCATCACTAAAATAAACAAACCTAAAGTTTAGATTTAACACTCCCTTTGCCGTCCCAATACTTCTGTACACCTCACATGTGCACCTTTTAGACATGTCCGATTCCCCACAAGGAGGACGGCAGACTAGCACTCTTCAGGTTCTCCTTTTCCTTCTTCTTGTGGGTGCGCTTGGACAAAAGTATTGGGACGCCCCTTCTAATCTTCTGTTCTAAATTCTGTTGTTTCAGTCACAACAGTTGCTAACAGGGGTAATAACTGTATCTTTGCAGTAACAGTTTAGGGAAGGCCCATTCCTGTTCCAGCATGTCTGTGCTGCACGGATCACCTCGTTATTCAGTCAGATCATCACGCAGAATTAAGGCGCCTCAGTATGAGCATTTTAAGGGATCTAAGGATTTAGACACGCCCTCTTCTCGTGAGTGTAGGATGATGTTGAGTTTCCTGGAGCTGAGAACAGAAGCTAAGTTTGGATGATGAAGAGGAAGTTGGTGTGAAGCGGCGTGTCCTGGTTTTACTGGGATGAAGAGCCACTAATGGAGTTTGGAAAGTGCTGATTGAAGCAGAATGGGACGCGAACCCTCCACGCGCTGCACTTTGTGAATCCGGCACGTTTGTGAGCGCGGCACCTGTTAGCGTGGTGATGTTTTCTGTTTCGTCGGAGGAGAGGCGCTCAGACGGACGCGTCCTCACTCAGGTCCATTAAAGCAAACACTCAGGGATAAATAATGCACGCCACTTGGACGTACCCGCTTCATTTTGCAGCAGATAAAAATGACAAAGTGAGACTAAAAGCAGGCGTGGCCCCCAGAGTCGTGGGTTCAGAGGCGCATCAGGCCCTCAGAGAGTCGTTACACAAGAGGAGCGAGTCCCCTGGGGGTCCAAGTTGGGCTTCTGTGGCATCTTTTATTGAAAAGTTAGTTGAGTCACATCAGGCAGCGACAGTTCAGTCAATTTCATGGATAAAAAAAATCTTTAACAGCATCTAGTTTTTTATTTCCCCTTTTTTATTTTAATAATAATAATAATAATAATGAAAATAATAATAAAATAAATACAAAAGATAAATATAATAATAATCATAATAAAAATAAATATTAAAATAAATATAATAATAGTAATAATAACAGTTACAAATAAAATAATAAAAGTAATAATTTAAATAAAAATAATAATTATTATTATTATACAGTAATAAATAAAACAAATAAAATAATAATAATAATAATAACTGTAATACATTAAGTAATAATAGCAATAATAACCATAATAATAATAATAACATAATTACAATCATAATAAAAGTAATAAATGAAATTAATGTAATAATAATATTAATACATTAAATAATAATAATACATTAAATACTAGTAATAAGTCAAATAATTAAATAAATAAAAATAATTATTTTCTTATAACATGGTGAGCTGTATTGTTGCCACAGTTTTAATTTAGTTGTAAACAATAAAAAGAGCAAATTTTAATGTAACAAAACTGTCCCAACTGTTTTTGGAGTTGTTTGTTTAGCAGTTTAGGGAAGGTCTTTACCTGCTCTGGTTTGACTCCGCCCCTGTGCACACAGCGACGTTAATAAATACATGACGAGTTTAAACTTCAGAGATGCTTCTACTGGACCTGATGGGCACAAATTCCTACAGACACACTTCAAATACTATTCATCTTGCAATGGAGTGTGGAAAGCCTTCCCAGAACTGTAACACTAGTCTAGTCTAGTTTAGTCTTGTCTCATCTAGTTAAGTCTAGTCTAGTGTAACACTAGAGTCACGCCTGTGGTTTTGGAACGTATGTGGAACATATGTGATGTCCACATACTTTTGGTCATATACAAGCTGTGAAAAAGTAAGTGCCCCCCTGTGTAATATGTTTATCATGGTATAGAATCAGAAACTGGGACGAATATGCAGCAGTGGGGAATCGGAAGGAAGACGGTGACTTTTTTCCGGCTCGGTGGGCATCTGGGGTGCTATTACATTCCTACCTGTCTCTCTCGCTCTCTCTCTCTCTCTCTCTCTCTCTCTCTCTCTCTCTCTCTCTCTCTCTCTCTCTTATCTCGATCGTCCCGCGTCACTTGGCACTCGCCTCTTCCTGGTAAAAGCTGTTATCAGGCGCGGGAGGGTCCGTCCATCCCTCTGACGGGTTATTTTAGCGTGCGCCAGGCTGTTAGTGACCTCAATCACTTGCTCGGCTTTCCTCCCGAGCGCCCCCAATATACCCCCCCCCCCCCCCCCCCCAGACACACACACCCTCACACCACTGTTCCACGTCATCTTCAACACCTAAACCTGGAGTATGATTTATTGACTTTCTCACAGATGTAAAAATGGAAAGCTGGTGAAACGTGGTGGAGGGTGCACCAATCTCAGCTCTGCTATCAGCCGGCCGGGCGTCTACACGGACACACCACTGATTGCGTGTCTGTAGGTGGAGGGACAACGGCTGGAACAAGGTCTAGTCTAGTCTCGTCTCATCTCATCTAATCTAGTCAAGTCTAGTGTAGCCTAGTCTCATCTTTTCAAGTCCAGTCTAGTGTAGTTTAGTGTAGTCTCATCTAGTCTAATCTCATCAAGTCTAGTCCAGTTTAGCCTTGTCTCATCTAGTCTAGTCTAGTCTAGTCTAGTCTCATCAAGTCTAGTCCAGTTTAGCCTTGTCTCATCTAATCTAGTCCAGTCTAGTCTATGTAGTCGTGTCTCATCTAGTCAAGTCTAGTGTAGTCTAGTCTTGTCTTATCTATTCTGATCTAGTCTCGTCAAGTCTCATCCTGTCTAGTCTTGTTTTGTCAAGCTAGAACTGTCATATCTGTTCTAGTCTAATCAAGTCTAGTCTAGTCTTGTATTGTCTAGTCTCAGCTAGTCTAGTCGAGTCTCTCTTGGGTGAGTTGCAGAAAAAATTTAATTAACTTGTACATGAACGCCCCCTTGTGGAGACTTTACATTACATCTTGTAAACCACAGTGGGACCAGATTGCCTCGATTTTTATTAATTACGTTTATTTTGTTTTGTGTTTTGATGTTGATTGTGTTTGTTTGGAAAACAAGTTTGTAAACCCCAGATCTACCAGGACACGGAATCCCTGCTCCCCCTCACGGCGTGGAGCTGCTGCGTGCTGTTTTTCACGTTTGATTCTGGTTGTAAAACCAGGACAGTCGCCACAAATCACGGCTATTACACGTTTACGCTCACGCCGCCGCTATGATGAGCGCTAGCCTAACCGCGCCTGTTTTATTGAGTTGGGATGAAGGTTTATTATTCTCTCTCGTAATAAAGCACAAGGACTCCGATCTGCAGAAAGCTGGATAACCAAAAGTATTCGGACGCTATTAAAACAGAGCGACGGTTATGTGATATTTTCAGCCACATCAACAGCAACAAGGATTTGAAGTGTGTCTGTGTGTGGGAATTTGTACCCGGTCGGTCAAAAGACGACAGTATTTGTACGGCTGAGCTCTGATCGGCCTCAGTCAGTGTTCCGGTTCATCCCAGAGCTGTTGAGTGAGGCTGACGTCAGGGCTTCTGGAGCTTCTGGAGCTTCTTGGTTTCTAAACTGAGCTTTTATTCATGCTACAGCTACAGCTGGAATTTCTGTCCTACAGCGTACACACACACACACACACACACACACACACACACACACACACACACACACATACACACACACACCTCACACAACAACCCCCGTAATCCCAAAAATGAAGGAAGCTGCCAGACTTAAGTGATGTTCCCATCTCCCGCCTGTCTGATGTGTGAAGGGTGTCGTGGTGAGCTGGCGTCTGAATGATGATGCCAGTCTCGTCTAGTCTAGTTTTGTCTAGTCTCGTCTAGTCTCGTCTATTCTTGTCTTGTTTCTGCAGGTCTAGACTTGTCTATTCTAGTCTAGTCTAGTCTAATCTCATCTTGTCTCGTTTAGTCTTGTCTAGTCTTGTCTTGTGTAGTCTAGTCTTATTTCATCTCATCTAGTCTCATCTTGTTCTTGCAGGTCTAGACGTGTCTATTTTAGTCTAGTCTAATCAAATCTAGTCTCATCTTGTCTCGTTTAGTCTTGTCTAGTTTTGTCTAGTCTTTCTTGTGTAGTCTAGTCTTATCTCATCTACTCTAGTCTCGTCTTGTGTGGTCTAGTCTTATCTCATTGCATCTAGTCTAGTCTCGTCTTGTTTCGGCAAGTCTAGACTTGTCCAATTTTGTCTAGTCTCATCTTGTCTAGTTTTATCTATTCTAATCTAGTCTCGTCTTGTGTAGTCTAATCTTATCTCTAGTTTAGCCTATTCTGGTCTTGTCTAGTCTCGTGTTGTTTTTGCAAGATGTTTTAATCAGTCTGGTGTGAAAGGGCCACGCCTTACGATCACGAGGTCGATCTTAATAGTGATCTTTAACACCGAGGGGATTCGATCAGCGTGCATCCGACGCCCTGAACTCGTCCTCGGTCCGTTTTCCATCTGATGCAACCCGCAGTTTTATTTTTGTCAGCTTCAGCCGTCAACGTTTGTGGGTGTGAATCCATGGAGGACCAATTAAAGACGCTCGGTCTCTTCGTTAGCGGGATATGAAAGGTCTCGCGGCGGCGCATTAATTGGAGAATGAGCGGAGGCGGAGAGATGAATCCCGCCCGCAGGAACGTGGTGGTGGAATCTGGAGGACGGCGTGGTTTCCTCACCTGTTTCATCACGCGCGCGGCGGTTTCGTATGTTTATAGTGGCACTAACAGATTGGTGATGATGTAATGAAGTGGGCGGGGCCGGTGGCGTAATTACTCTTCTTCTGTGTGGCGTAACACTCGAGGGATCCTGGAGAGAGAGAGAGAGGGGTGTGATGTTCCTCACTCCAACTAACGAGGAACAGAAGCTGTGAGGGACTGAGGGACTTCACCAACACACTCAAACCTGTGTGTGTGTGTGTGTGTGTGTGTGTGTGTGTGTGTGTTAGAGTAACTGCTGACGAACCCGCGGACAGAACATACAAAACTCGAGGATGCGAGGATCAAACCTAGGTCTCCAGGACCTGTGTTGTAGTGTAGCACCCACACCGCCACCACCCCACCCCACCCATGCATTACTGAGCAAGTGATTTAAAAAATCATGACTTATGTAACCAGGGTCCTTACACAGCATCGAAGACCCCGCCCACTTTTTAGTCCCGTCTTTTCCCACCCAGCAGACTAGTGGATGATTCTGTCTGCTGCAGGCACTAGGGGGCGCCCAGCCGACCGGTAGCAGAGCTGAGATTCGGACTCGGAGAGTGCTCCACTTGGGCACCTTTTAGTTTTTAGATTTAGCAGCGTTGAGTTGAGTTTGTTCTTCAGTGCTTGAGTAGAACTTTGAGTAGAAGTGAAAGTTTGAACTTTCCTCTGTAACCTTGTGCTCTTCACGTCAGTGTGGGCGGCTGCAGTGCTGCACTTTTTTTTTGGAGCTCCAGACCCGACGCTATTAACGTTTTGGCCTCAAACTGTGTGGAATAGAGGAAAGGAGGAAAGGTCAGTGTGAGGTGATGTTAATGTCTCACCACATGCTCTCACACACACACACACACACACACACACACACACCAAAACCAGGCTTTACACCATGACCCTGCAACAGTCCTTAAGAAAGAATTATAGATGCTGATTTAAAACCAAAATAAACAATAATAATAATAAGAAGAAGAAAATAATACTACTAATAATAATGATAATATTGATAATAATAATAATAATGATAATGATAATAATAATAATGATGTTAATGATAATAATAATAATTATTATAATAATAATGATAATAATAATAATGTTAATAATAATGATAATGAAAATAATGAATTCACTGTGATTATAGGTGAAGACTCAGCTGTTCATGCATTCACCTACTCAACAATCTAATAAAAAAGTCATCAGATCTAGAACCAGGCGCACGTGTAGAGTACCGCTTAATGTACATGTTACCATGACAACCAGCATCACCTGAGCCCGGTCAGAGTAAGAGGAGCAAAAGTGTCAAAAGTGCTAATCAAGAAACGTGGGATAAAATGAAGTACCTGGTGCTAATAAGTTCCACATATGATCTTTTTCATCAACAAGGCATTTCTGCCTGCGAAACTGCTGCTCCCTGGATGTTTTTTCTGTATCATTCAGTGTAAACTCTAGTGATGGTTGTACATTAGATCAGCGCTTTCTGACGTGCTGATTGACCCAAGCGCTCGCCGCTGGTCCAGTTATTGTATATTGTATATTGTATATTGTATATATTTTTGAATATATATTTTTTAATTTTCGGTCACGTTAATGACGTAAATCTGAACCTCCTGGCTGGAAAAATGTTTTTAATTCACTCCTGATGACCCAGAGATTCAGAGATGTCCGTCATTCAGGAGGTGCAGCGGAGGACGGCGGGATAATGAGAGGTCTTCTACTGAATCACTTGTCCTCTATAAAATATGAAAAGGTCCATGTGGGACGCCAGCTGAGGTCTTAGGCGTGACCGGTGTGTGTGTGTGTGTGTGTGTGCGTGCGCGTTTTCAGCACTTTCCCGTAGTGTTCTCTTCGTCCTCACTGTGTTTAAAGGTCACAGCGATGACGCCGGGTCATAAATAATACCATAATCTGATCAATAATAAAATACACCGTCATACGTGAAGAATAAAGCGGGCGGCGCCTGACGGAGGGTCGGGAAACATCCCATAATGTCATTTATCATTTAACATCGTCAGCTTGGTTATATACACTGTGTGATCGAAAGTATTTGGACGCTGATCTTTTCAGCTAGCTCTTCTGAGCAGCTCCTTACACGTCTGTGTATGGGAATTTGTGCCTGTCCAGGGTTGATGTTCCGGTGCAGGTCGATGGAGTTTCCTCGTCCTTACAGAAGCTCACTTGCTTTGTCTGCGTCCTCACGTCCACTCCGATCTGTCCCGCGTGATAAGGAAACGATCTATATCGCTTAACCTTCAACTAAACCCAGCAGCCGAAGGACAAACGGTCCACGAGAAAGTGTAGAGACCAGCTGTGAACTGTACCGTACAGCCGAAAGTATTCGGACGTCCCGGTTCAAAAATAAACAAACATCTGCTTTACACTTCGACATCTTGGACATTTTGACTAAGCGATTGCAAACTAAATTGCCGTAGGATAGCTAGGACGCCTCATAGTGCAGATTAACCAGTAAACGTGAGGATTCCTCATAACTGCTGCAGTTACTCCCTCTGCTGGCTGATCGATGGTGCTGATCGACTCTGTGATACAGATACAGATCTCCGTATGAACTCGTCTCATGCAGGTTGGTACTGCATACATACGTACATACTCGCTCAGGAGTGGAGGTCTGCAGCAGTAGAGAGGAAGTGGATACGACTAAATTGGGGGGAAATGTTTTAATGTAAAGTTTATTCCACAGTGAACGTCCTGGTGCAGCAGGAAGGACTTTGTACTATCAGTGCTGAAGAATCTGGGTCATTTTTCTTATTTCTTTTCACCCGAAGGTTAAAAAATATCGATTATCTCCGTCTCGTCAAAAACAGCCCTGAAAAGACTGATAACGGAGCGTCCAGTTCCTGAAAAAAGTGGCGAGGAGCGGAGAATCGATAAGGCCGGGGCAGGAAAATAAAACATTTAGCTCTTCTTCAGGGACGAAGCCGAGCCGCAATCAAGCAAACCAAACAGACTCGTTATAATTAAACAACATAAAAAATATACGCGAGCGCTGACCGATCAGAGCCGGCGCTGTTGAACCATGCGTTTATAGTTCCGCTTATTTCTCTTCCTGCACCGTGTTTCGATCGGTCAGCCTCTGTGTGCCCTCAGAGACCCCCAGGTACCTCGTTTACCTCCCCAGCATAAAGTATTCAAGCTTTCTGCCCCTGTATTTAGATCTGGTCCTCATACCAGCCTCAGCACAGTTCTTCTCTGGATGCCTCTGTGCTTGGAACCTGCACTGAGAGCGCATTGGCTAGGATGTTTATGTACAAAAGGCTAATGTTCATACAGACTAGTGTAAAAACATCAATTAAGCGGCAGTTCTGTGGATAAATAGGTACTGAAAGTGAACAGGGAAGAATGTGGCATTAGCACCAGGAATCCATGGACTGGACGGCGGGACGGTGGTGATGGTGTGGTGGTCACTGCATGAGCTTATGACGTGATAAAGACCTGACTGATGCATGCTGGGAATGTATCTCTCTCTTGCTGTTAAAATAAATAAATAAATATATAAAGTAAACATTAAATAAATAAAGTAAAAATAAATTAATTATATTAATAATAAAAGATAAAAATAATAATGAAAGTAAAAAGACAATAAGTATAATAATAATAGTAAAAAAAAAATTGTATACATGCTAAAAATAATAAAATATTTTAGATATTTATAAAAATAATATCAATCCTAATAATAACAATAATTATATCAATAATAATAGTAATAAAAAATAATAATTAAATATTATAAATATTTATAATGATAATGATATTAACAATAATAAAAATAATAGTAATGATAACAGCAATAATATTAATAATACTATTAATCATAATTCTAATAATGATAATAATAATAATAATTCTAATAATAATATTAATAAATGATAATAATAATGATGATAATAATAATAATAATAATCATTAGAAGGGTGTCCCAATACTTTTGTCCGTATGTAGCAGACATTGTTGATCTTTGCCCTCTGTTGACAGGACGGAAGATTTGATTGAATTTAAGGTTGTATTTTTTATTATTTCAGAGGTGGTGGTATATTGTAGTGCAGAAGGTGTGTTTGTGTGAAGGGTCACAGGTTGAATCAGGCAGTAATTTGAACTGGGAGAGCTCACGGTTCGACACACGGGTTCAGCTGTAGTTATTTTTTTGTCATTGTTTAGAATTTAGTTTGGAATCTTCCTCACTGACCCGCCTGTTTAAGTGGATTGTTAGTAAAACCCCTCAGAGTTTTACATTTTTTAAATCAAATTCTGTTTTTTTTGTTGTGCTTGTTTATTTTTACAGTAATTAATCATAATTCGATCTCATTTTGAGGCGGCGTGATTCTCCGAGCCTGCTGATTGAGATTTAATACCTCTTGAGTCCCTAAACAAGGCGTTTTGGCTCAGACCGGCGTGTAATATATAACGTTCGCTCGTTTTCATTCAGTGATGTCTTGTTAGCATTCTGGCGTCATTTTCCATTCGTAATCAATCAGGTTTTATACCAGCGGCCAATTAAACGTCTCGGTGACCCGGTGGCTTTTAATCCAGCCGAGAAATCGAACGATCGGAGCCGAGAGAGACGAGACTCGAACCCTGGCCGGCTATAAATCAGGCGTCGTTTTGAGGAGACTCTTCCACAAGTGTGATGATGAAATTTCCTCGCTGTAATTACTGTGTTGTTTTATTTATTTCTTTATTTATTTTGCCGTCTATTAAACAGCACGTGCGCAGATCGATGGCCGGATGAGATAACGCGGCACGTTACGGCCGCAGCTGCTTCCGCGACGCCTCCAATTTATCAGCATTGTTTACGGCGGGATGTAATTTACACCCGTTTACCCAAATGAAGATGCACGAGCGGCCGGGAGAAACGATTCTGAGCTACGATCAGGAGTGAAATCTTCATTTCCACGCTGATTATTCGCATCTCCGGGCCGCGGCTCGTTCCTCATCTCACTTTATCTGAGCGAAACGTATCAGATGGGATTTTTACACCGCGTTTAACCACGTAGCTTTACACACAACACTATATATAATGCTTCCAGGTTTGCAGCAACAGTTTAGGGAAGGCCCTTTCCTGTGCTCTGAGCTCTATAAAGACATAAAGTCGTGTGAGAAGCTTCTCAGAAGAGCTCCGGTTGATTTAGTATATGTTTTTGAAACGGGACGTCCGACAAGCCCATGGTCAGGCGTCCAAATACTTTTGGTTATATAATTTATGTTTAATCTTAAATAAAAAGATTTATAAGACACAGAGAAGCAGCAGCTTTAGGTTCCAGAACCAGAGAACACTTCTAATGTCATTATAATGCCTTAACTGAGAGACCTTAAACCCTTCAAACTGAAACATTGACCGAGTTCCCCAAACGATACAGAACTGGACAGACCGAGTAGCCTGGCATCACGGTTTAGAAAACAAAGAGCAGATTTGCCAGACAAGGCAAGTCTGAAAAGGAGAAGCCGTGATATATAGAGGGACTTCCACCACTCACGAGGAACCAACAGGTGATCATCACGTAAAGTCACATTTATTTGTATAAAGATTTTTACAATAGTCATCGTCTCTAATCAACTTTACAGAAACCAGGACCTACAGACCAAAAAAACGCTGTTGAGCAAACTGGGGGCGACCGTGGAAAAAATAAACTCCCTAAAATTACAGGAAGAAACCTTGAGAGGAACCAGACTTCTGCTTGGACGGCCTGGAGAATCATTTAAATGAATTAGATTTACACAAATCATACATGCACTAAATTCATTTAAACTAAAACTTATAACTAGTAAAACTAGTATAACTAGTCCAGTCTGTGATAAAGGTCATAGTGAGTTTTGGAAATTTTTGGTGCAGGCGATCAAAAGGAGCCCACACATTAATCATCTGCGCCTCTGTGCCCCTTCTGCTGGCTAAAAATGGTAACACAGAAGGACACGAGTTCATTCAGCAGCCGCCGTGTTACAGGTTTCACATACTGGAGATGGTATTAAAAAAGAACCTTTTAGACAAAGCAAAACCCCATAAAGAAGTCTCGCACCGTCCAGACGTCTTCATAAAAATATAAAAATACCTCAATCTGTCAGAGGTGCTCGAGCAAAACGGCTCCACGAAGTCCGTCCACGGCCAGTAAAGAGAAACTCGACGTTTTCTATAAGAAACCATCTTCAGTTCTCCTGACCTTATCTGCATGGAGGCCGGCGCTCACGCCGCTCGTCTCTTCTGTGGGATTTTCTTATTACCTCAGGAACACCGAGGCCAAATAAATCACACGAGCCGAGTGTGAACGGCTTGACCTGCTGGAGAGCAGCTAAATTTATCATCTTTCTCATACGCTGCCATCTTCTGCTCTGCTCGCCAGCCTGAGCTCGGTGACGTCCACGCCGCGGCCGGTCTGGAACAACAACACGACCCTCCTGCAGCTCGGGGGGGGGGGGGGGGGGGGGGGTTATCGATCGATCGATCAGTCTGTCAGTCAAACTTTGATGCAGTTCTTCACTAGAGCCACTGATTCAGCCATAACATTAAAACCACCTCCTTGTTTTTACACTCACTGTCCATTTTATCAGCTCCACTCACCATATAGAAGCACTTTGTAGTTCTACAATTACTGACTGTAGTCCATCTGTTTCTCTGCATGCTTTGTTACCCCCTTTCATGCTGTTCTTCAATGGTCAGGACCCCCACAGGACCACCACAGAGCAGGTATTATTTAGGTGGTGGATGATTCTCAGCACTGCAGTGACACTGACATGGTGGTGGTGTGTTAGTGTGTGTTGTGCTGGTATGAGACACAGCAGCTCTGCTTTCGATCTGGCTGGGTGTCCCGTACCCGTGGTAAATTTGGTTACTCTTCCTGACCAGGGACCAAGTGTGGCGGAGTGGGGCAACACAAACAATCTGGTCCCACCGTGGTTTACAATATGTAACATAAAGCCTCCACAAGGGGGCATCCATGTACAAGTTTATTTAATTATTATTATTTTTCCTGTCCCTGTCTTAGGGTACCAGGTGATAAATGGGCTAGCAGGCGCTGGAGGGAGGGACGACAGGGTCCTTAGTTGGTGCCGACCTCTGCTGGCTGGTCGAGACACCTGCACGAGTGGAGACGTGGCTCTACATGGTAAGACAAGGCGTCCACGTGTGACCCATCGCTCCTCTGAGATGACTGAGGACCCGCAGAGGTTCAGAACGCTAGCGGAATGAAGCGCGCGCCTGGTTTGATGATCTGTGATGCAGTAACACAGTATAATTAGCTAATAACAGGGTAAAACGATGCTGGGAGAGCGGCGGCGTGGATCCGAGAGTCGACTCTCCCGTCACCCTTTTTTTCTCGGGAGTTAATGGAACACGTCCGAGTCGGGGAGTTCTCTCGCTCTCGGTCAGTTCAGCCGAAGGAACGTTTAGATGTTCTGGAGCATGAAATTAAACATTAGAGACGTCTCTTATTAAATATCGTCCGTTCTGAGGGAACGCCGAGACGACCAGAGTGCAGCGTCGGCCCGAATAAATGAGCGGATACGCTAAAGCGCGTCGCCTTCAGAAACGGCCTGATGGTCGCGTTAATTAAAACGTAGAAGCAAAAACATGATGACTGGGTGTAATTAGCGCTCGTGAGTAAATAAAACGGCACAGTTCGGTCTCGTTGATCTTCGGGTTTTAGTCGAGAAGGAAGTTTGAGGAAGTCTGGGGAATAAATCCGAACTCTGGGGCTCCTCGTGAGAACCTGTTACCTGTGGTGTACCCCAAGGCTCGATCCTTGGTAAACTTTTTTTTCCTCTTTAGACCCTCCGGCTCAGCTGAATCACCCTTTGTTACATCATAATTCTTCATTATAATGTGGCTGACATGTGCCACCAGTTTCAGTATTTCACTAGATCAGCGCGGTATAAAGCAGCACATGACAGTAAACTACAAGCAAGCTTGTCCAAAGATACTAATCCACCAACTGGTATGTTTCTGTACTCAGGGGGACACCACAGCACTCCTAAAGCTTTGTGTTGTTATAAATGGGCATGGAGCCGTTAACAGATGCCGGTCGGTGCGGGTACGATTGGCACCGATCAGGGAGCCATTTTATCAGGGTCACTTTATAAACATGGTCCAGCCTGGTGATTAATGATGCCAGCATGGCGCTCGTCCTTTTGAGACCTGAGGTCATGCCAGAGGGCACCATGGGGGAAATCTCATCAAAAATGCGTACGCTCCCGATCGGCTTCATTTACACCTCCAGGGTTCGGTGATGGAGGCGAGGATGAAACTCTGAGGGATCAGTGGCTTCCTGCTCAGGTGAAAATGAACAATTTACTCCAGGGTTGTTCGGCAAGGGGATTAAAAAAAATAGAAGCAGGAGTGGTTTTATTATTTTATTTAATTTCATTAAGGATTTGATTTTGAATCAGGATTGAGACAGAACCCTGGTCTTGCAGGATTGAGACAGAACCCTGGTGTTGAATCAGGATTGAGACAGAACCCTGGTGTTGCAGGATTGAGACAGAACCCTGGTGGTGCATTAGGATTAAGACAGGACCGTGGTGTTGAATCAGGATTGAGACAGAACCCTGGTCTTGCATTAGGATTAAGACAGGACCGTGGTGTTGAATCAGGATTGAGACAGAACCCTGGTGTTGCAATAGGATTGAGACAGAACCCTGGTGTTGCAGGATTGAGACAGAACCCTGGTGTTGCAGGATTGAGACAGAACCCTGGTGTTGCAGGATTGAGACAGAACCCTGGTGTTGCAATAGGATTGAGACAGAACCCTGGTGTTGCAGGATTGAGACAGAACCCTGGTGTTGCAATAGGATTGAGACAGAACCCTGGTGTTGCAGGATTGAGACAGAACCCTGGTGTTGCAGGATTGAGACAGAACCGTGGTGTTGCAGGATTGAGACAGAACCCCGGTGTTGCAGGATTGAGACAGAACCCTGGTGTTAAATCAGGATTGAGACAGAACCCCGGTGTTTCAGGATTGAGACAGAACCCCGGTGTTAAATCAGGATTGAGACAGAACCCCGGTGTTGCAGGATTGAGACAGAACCCCGGTGTAAAACGGTTCTAGAAGGTTCTATCACGTGAACCTGTTGTGTTTTTTCTCAGTATTTGTTGTTTGCAGTTTTGTTTGGTGTTTTATTGGATTGATCCGGTGATCCCTCGGTGATTATTCGGTTGATCTGGTGAGCGTGACTGGATCAGATGTTCCTCCAGAGTCGGTGTGGAACCGAAGCGAGCGTGAAGCATTAAATTCTCGTGACTGGTGTTAACGGGTTCCATCTGTACCCGGTTCCCTCTACAGAACAGAAATCGGAGCCTCCGGAGTCGCCTGGGTCGCTCAGCTGATCGAGTCGGGGCCTCTTTTGCGCCGGGGCCAGGTTCCAAAAATAACAGTAACCCCGGCGTAGCGCCCGTCTCAGAGAACCGCGCCTACATTTGGTTCCCATTACAGCTCGCTGCGGCTTGTGGCCCCGAGAAAGAAAAAAATGTGCACGTCCGGGGTCAGGAACCCTCGCCGCTTTCTGCTCCATCATCAGAAATGTAGGAAAGATAAACATGAAGTCTGTGGTTCCAGTGCGGGTGTGGGTGTGGGTGTGTCTCTGCTGCACAGGGTAAGGTTTAAATAGATTTTATTTCAGAGAGCCGGGGTTAAACGTGCCACCGTACGTAAAGACCTCAAAGGGAGTAAACGGTGACACGGTTATCCAGCATTCCTGTAGCAGACCTTTGGGCTCCCGGATGAGGCCCCTGGACTCTGGTTGGCTAGCACAACCTTAGATCAGATCATGTAGATGTGAGTAAACGTAAGGTGTGAGTCTGTACGAGGCTTGTTGGCGTTCTGTGCCAGTCTGAAGTCAGTCAGGTTGAAAATACATACATGCCCCCCCCCCCCCCCAACACTGAGGCTGGGTACACGTTGGCACGCTTGGCATCCATCACGAAACGCACTGCTGTACAATGTACCTGATTTGTTTTGTAATAAGTACAGAATGATGTGGATTGGAACACAGCCATGAAAGCTTGTAAACAACCGGCGTGTCTTGTGTACTTACACACTGCTGTGAAAATACACCCAATGGTCAAAAGTAAAATGGTTCTCCGTCCCTCCACTCTTGGCCTTTGATGGGTTCCAGCACGAGGAACAGGAGGAAGCTCAGACCGAGGAGAACGAGCTTCCGAGGTGTGACCGCTACTCGTCCCCAGCGTCCCCCACTACCTTCCTGAGCCGGGCCACGCCCCGCCGGTCAGAGTAGAGATAAATAAAGCAGATGAAGATGAAAGTGTAAGCACGTGTTGGTCCTCCCGGTCCTGTACAGAGCTCCAGCGTTAATCCAATTAGCATCAGCGCTCACATTCATCACTGTCCGGCGGCTCTCTGTAGGGCTCCGTGTAACACGCCGCGCTCAAGTGTGGAATTTGCAAGTGTGTGGTCCACGGCTTCCCTGTAGGGAGGGTGGGGGAGCGGGGCTTTATCTGGATGTCCAGGCTCGAATGGTGAAACAGCGCTTTAGCGCCACCAGGTGGACACTTCTGTTTCTTAATTGTTTGAACCAGTTCCTTCAATCTTCTATCAAAATACACCGATCAGCCATAACATTAAAACCACCTCCTGGTTTCTACACTCACTGTCCATGTTATCAGCTCCACTTACCATATAGAAGCACTTTGTAGTTCTACAATTACTGACTGTAGTCTATCTGTTTCACCCTGTTCTTCAATGATCAGGACCCCCACAGAGCAGGTATTATTTAGGTGGTGGATGATTCTCAGCACTGCAGTGACACTGACATGGTGGTGGTGTGTTAGTGTGTGTTGTGCTGGTATGAGTGGATCAGACACAGCAGCGCTACTGGAGTTTTTAAACACCTCACTGTCACTGCTGGACTGAGAATCGTCCACCAACCAAAAATATACAGCCAACAGCGCCCCGTGGGCAGCGTCCTGTGACCGCTGATGAAGGTCTAGAAGATGAGCGACTCAAACAGCAGCAATAGATGAGCGATCGTCTCTGACTTTACATCTACAAGGTGGACCGACTAGGTAGGAGTGTCTAATAGAGTGGACACGGTATTTAAAACCTCCAGCAGCACTGCTGTGTCTGATCCACTCATACCAGCACAACGCAATTGCTGCAGTTATGCCCTCTGCTGGCTGATCGATGGTGCTGCATAGAGACAGGGAATGATAGACACCAGTGCGTGACTCTCTATGCGCGATACGGATCTCCGTATAAACCCAGGTAAAAAGAAGCAGGTGAAAAGAAGCGGTCCGTAAGAAATAGTTAATGGTAAGAAAGAATGAAAGAACGAAAATGTGGCCACAATCCTGACGAATATGTTTGGAATCCATTGGAATGACGGTTGTGAGCCAGGCCTCACAATAGAAAGTCTTCTCAGACGAGTGGAGGCTGTTAAAGCTGCAAAAGAAAAGTCAATTTCATATCAACATGCATAATTCTGGAATGAGACGTCCCGCTAGCTCCAACACAGAGGTCAGAGGTCGAGCGCTCGTTTTTTTAGCACAGTGGTGATTTATAGACCCGGGTGCGGTCAGCGTTCCGATGAGTTTGAGGTCCGAGCAGGAACGCGGCGCCGGCCGGTGTTGCATGTCGGCGGGTCACTGGCGTGTTTAGCGTGTCCTCTCCGTCTCTGTTAGCACAAAAGCTTTCAATTAGCGGCGCAGACTGAAAGAAAAACACGTCTGATCTCTCACCAGTCCTCCCAGTTTAACTCCTCACGGCTAATCAAAACATCGGTCCGGCCGCGTCCGAAACCTGAGAGGCGGAGAAAAGAATCGAAGTGACGTCGAGCTTACAGACGAGCGCGTTTAACCCGTCTGCTATCCAACACTCATGCTAATGCGCCAGACTGTGAGAAAAGTTCCACCATTAAAACCATTCCCAGTCCACCAGTAAAAAACTGGGACGTTTGGTTAGGGATTAAAATCATTACTGGTCGGCTGAGGCTCAGCACCTTGCCAAAAATAGGGTTACAGTGTTTGTGCCAAGGACGAGGTGGTACCGGGCGTGGCTGGCGTGGTCACGTTTGTGTTGTAGACAGGAAGTTCTCGGTGTAACCATGATGGGAAATGAGGTCTGATTGGGTGTCTTCTGTTTACCATACAGGTGTGTAGAAAATGGGCAGAACCCGTGCCAACTTGGCACAACTAGCAGCCACGTTCAGAAGCACAAATCTGAATAAAAGCGCAAATTTGGCGTCCTCCCGACATCTGTGTTTCCTTTGTGGTGGCTGCAGCGTGGCGCTCCTCGTTTTTTCTCGTCTCCGTGTGCGGTATTGATTTAAACGAAGGTGACTGGGCACTCGGGCAGCGCTGGCACCTCGGCTAATGAGAAAAAAGCCGTTTCCATTTCCAGCTGAGGCAGCGCGTGTCACGGAGAGCGGCTTTCCTCCCACACCGAAAAAAGAAATGGCTCCGTTCTTTATTCTGTGTTCCCGGCGGGAGGTTCCGGGCGCTCCGGGTTTGGAGGACGTTTCTATTACGGTTCCTGATAACAGAACGTGAAGCTGGCATTTATTAACCGTCCGGCCGAGGAAAATACCAGTCCGCTGACCTTTAGACGAGTCTGTGGGCGCGCTGGGAATCCCCGGATCGTGTCTCCACTCGTTTACGAACAGAAATATTTTAGGATTTTTTGGGGTCGTTTATTCACAAGCGGCTCAAGTGTAGCCAAAAAAATTAACAATTAGTTCGTAGGGATTCATCATAATTGCTGCTGTTACGACCTCTGCTGGCTGGTTGAGGTACTGCACAGAGACAGGGGATAATGGGGAGTGGTGTGTGACTTTGATCTGTGCGCTATACGGATCTCCTCTTGATATGTTCCATATTAAGCCATAGTTGAGTTCTTGGTAATGTCTCTGCGCCCATATGAATAGGACTAATAAAACAGTATGGTGTATGTGCCAAGGATGAGGTGGTACCAGACGTGGCTGGCGTGGTCAGGAAATAAGGATAGCTATGTAGCTGTAACTTCTCAGTGCCCATATGAATAGAACTAGTACAAAAAGCATGAGGGGAAAACTTCAAACTGTCACTTTAAGCGTCCAGCAGCAGTGTTCACAGTCGATCAAGCTTTGACACGTTTGTATAGGTAAGAATGCCAGACAGCAACGCTTGGGAATGGTATTTTGGGGCAGAAGCTTCTGGTACATGTTGGATCCTCTAAGCTGGTGGCAGCACAAAGCTCGGTGGACTGTAGACAGTAGGGGCGAGTCTTAATACCTGTTAGTTTTGATTTAGTCTTGGTCTCAGGTAGAATTAGTCTTTGTGTTTCTTAGTATTGATCTTGTTTTGGTCCTGGTCTAGGCTGGTATGAGTCTTGGTCTTGTCTTGGTCTGGGATGCTTTGGGTTTTGCTTTGTCCAGGCCTCTGTCTCGTCTTGATCTCTGGTATTAATCTAGTCTTGGACTTGGACCGGTGTGTGCTGGTTCAGTCTTGGTCTCTCGGCGTGTGCAGCAGACCACTGAAATGTTCTACAGGTGTCAGAGGGCTGGTGAACCTCAGGAACCCGCCGAAGCACCGGCGCGGTGAACGTTTATTCCACTGAGTGTCTGAAAATCTTCTCTCAGTCGTTCTGATGTTGACGGGGTTCAGACTAGCGCTGAGATAAGCAAGAGAGAGAGAGAGAAAGCAATGGTTCCTCCCGAAATCCCCCGTCACCCTCTCCTCCGTTTCAGGAGGAAGATCGTCCTTCACAGGCTGGTGATTACCAACGCGCGCCCACGCTAATAAATTAGAGAGGGAGGAGGGCCGCTAATAAATCATACGGGACGGAGAGAGCGCAGAAGAGAAAATATAACACAGACGCGGCCGCCGCCACCGCGTTTCGGAGGCCCAAACATGCTAAAAACAAATACAGAAAAAAAAAACCCATTTCGCTAGCCAGTATTGTAGCAAACGACGGTTATTCTAAGCTAGTTCTGTATGGAGCTAGCTTTGTCAACAACTCCACACTACTCCAGTTAAGTTTGGGCATTGTGCATGTTCATCTTAGCGTGCTTCCACACTCACACTCCTGGGTAGCGACCTGTAGCTTTAAGTAAACAGTACTCAGTAAAAAATGTGATATCTAATCACCCCCAGGTCCAGGATTAGCGTAACGCATGTGCATCGGGTTCCGTGAGCCTGTGTGGCTCTACAGCCGAGCTGTTGTTGTTCCTAGACGTGTTCCTTCTTACAGTAGCGCAGTGTGACATCCAGGGCGGCGCTAGCGGGACAGAAATCTGATTCGGTGTTTAACACGGAGCTCTTAACATGGATGTGGGCTTTAGAAAACAAGCCCTGTGTTAAAAGTGACTTTCAGAAATAGACTTAGCGTTTGCTCTGGTTCTCTCAGAGATGTTTTAATACACTGATGTAGTTTGTACTGATTTTTAATGCTAAACTGCGCCGTTATTTACGGTGTTTTTACAGTCGGTCGCTGCAGTACAGTTTCCAGAGGAACTGAAGCCCTGTGACGGATTGGCGTCCGTTCTAGGGTGTTCCAGCCCTGCGCCCAGTGTTCCCCATTATAACCGGGCCTGGCTGATGAAATGAAGTGTAATGAAAGCAGCAGTAGTCGGGCCGAGGGCAGAGAGAGGGAGAATTATGAACCGGGTAATGTTCCAAATCAATCGTCCTCCCTTCTGCTGTTCCCTCGTGCTCTTCAGTCTTTAATGCCCTCCTTTAAAATAGAGAAGACAATAGTTGTATTTTTTACCGGAGTCATATTGCAAATTACTCGTACCCCCTCACTCAGTCCAAAAACTGCCCGTGACTCCCATCCAGCCTTAAATCGAGTCCGTGACAGCGAGCCGTGGGAGAGAATTCCCATTAAAGCCGAAGGAAACGGCGGCGTTTCTGTTTACCTGCCTGACAGGTCAGGTTCCAAATCACTCTGCTCACTTTCTTCTGGGTCTGCAATCAATACCGGCCCCCGCTAAGCTCGCTGGAATTAGGACACGGGTAATGTTTCGAATTAATCTCGCTCCCTTTCTTCTCGCCTTTTTGGGTCTCGCGCTGAAGCAGATGAAGAACGGTTGTTTTTTTAAATCGTGCCGTCGGGTCGTGCTCCAGATCGATCTGACCGCCAAACGTTCTCCTCGTCACCCCACTCGTCACCCCACCCACCGCCTCTGGTGTTTAAATTACGAGAGAAAATTTGTAACCGGTTCCATCGTAAATAACTTTGATTTTAATCTGTAGTCATATCCAGTTCCGCTGGTGGCATCTCCTCCACTGCTGCAGCTCTCACCAACGCTGAGGAGGGCCGCACCACTTCTTTTCACCTGCATGATTCGAGTTCACACATTGATCAGTCCACGCACTGCTGTCTATTATTCACCGTCTCTGTGCAGTACCAGTACCAGCCAGCAGATGCCGCTATTGCAGCAGCGATGAGAAATCCCTACAACCCAGTCGTGTCTGTGTGTAGGCGCCTGGTCGGTTAGTAACACACACACACACACACACTTATCTACTCAGAATGTGTTTTGATCAATCTCAGATTTTTGTAACTCGCCCCCCACAGCGTTATTCGTCTCCCACTGAAGCTTATCTGACCTTTCCTGCCTTATTATCTGCTTTAATCCTAAAAGCCGCGCCTGTGTGTGAAGGTTTGACCTAAATAAAAAAAAACACTGTTTTTATCATATTCCTGATAAAGCTCTACACCCCTCGGCCCTGCGTCCGGACCCCGGGACTGTAGAGAGGGGTCAGTGTGGACAGACGGAGCTCAGGAGGATTGAGCAGAATTCAGGGTTCGTTAGTGCTCGTGTGTTCTGTGTAATTAGCATTTACAGATTTCATTACATGTAAAACCTGTTTAATTAGATTCTTATTTTATTTTGCAGGAATGTTTGAACTCAGATTGTGGGAAAATCTTCTGGCAGGATTGATCAGGGGCTCAAAAGGTGTGTGTGTGTGTGTGTGTGTTGTGTGTGTGTGTGTGTGTGTGTGTGTGTGTGTACGTACACTTGCTGCCCCCTGCAGGACTGAGTCGGTATTACAGCAGCTATTAATTATTACTAATACATGATCGCGTCCACGTATTTCTGATTGTGTCCAAATACTTTTGATTTCCTGATTTATGAGAAGCCACGCCCACTTTGTTTTACTCAGGACATCAGAAACACAAAAGTAACAGAGACACACCCATGTTTACACTCCTACCATTACATTTATTGTATAGTCAGTAGAGCAGTGACAGCTCAGTGGTTAAGGTACTGGACTAGTAATCTAAAGGTTGCCGGTTCAAGCCCCACCACAGCCAAGTTGCCACTGTTGGACTTAAATGTCTGGTTTGTAATTTGAGTTTCAGTTCATCCTTATCTTCATCATCACTTAGAGTTTAATATTCGGTACATATTAAGCATGGTTGTTACCAGTTTTGCAGCATTGTGGTTCGTTTTCTGTTCTTTCTCCATGGTGTGCATGTAATATCCAAATCTGTGCATTTTCAGACCAGCAGAGCCATACAGGAACTTTCAGGAACCATCTACTCCACTCTACTTGTTTCCTTTGATGGTAGACATGCTTCCACTGTCATACTTCACAGTGGGTAGGGTGTTCCACACAGTATATGCACACACAGGGTTTTCTTTCCTCCTACGACATCTAAGCATGGTTCTGATTCGTCCCAGTGCTTGTGTGCAGTATGTGAACTGTTTAGCAGTCTTGTGTCATTTCAGCCATCAGCAGCAGCTAGAACGTTTAGGAACATTAAGGAACATCTAGAAGATGTTGTTAGATTCGATTATTTGTTTAAAAAAAAAAGATTTCAGGTTTGGAGCTGTGAAAGGTGGCACGGTGCCTGGGTTCGATTCCCCACGGTCATTTCCGTGTGAAGTTTGCATGTTCTCCCTGTGTCCGTGCTGGTTTCCTCCGACAAGTCCAAAAACATGCAGTCAGGTTAACTGGACGTACTAGAAATTGCCCTGTGTGTGTTTGAGTGTGTAACCTGTGATGGACGGGCAATCCGACCCACTGTGACCTTGACCAGGATAGAGTTGTGGTTAAACAGACAAGCGGAATGAATGAAAAACAAACATGGATGCTTCCCTTCGTCTGTATATAAAATATTAATATGAAAACTGAAGCCCTCGGAGCAGATTGGCACACACACACACACACACACACACACACACACACACACACACACACACACACAGTGAGGGCTGAAAGCTGTTGGTTCTCAGGTGGGAATTCAGGTGTGCAGTCATGCTGTGCTAAGCAGTTAAGCACAGCCTCGCTCTTCACACGCTGCTGCACCGCCGTCTTTATTTCATTATCTTCCACTTTATTTGCTCCTCGTAAATCCACCTTCATTAAGCTGAAATTACAAAAAAACTTGGGTTTAGTACTAAAACACAAATTAAATAAAAACAGGAAGGAAGCTGCGATTGTAATAAACAAGTCTGTGCTCGAGACCTAGTTTGTCTTTTTATGACTTTGTTGACTCTATCAGTTGCTCGGGTGGAGCAGTGTGCCAACCTTGCCCACATGGACACAATGGGCTGTGTGTGGGGGGGGGATTAGTGCTGCTTGCTGTATTAGTGATGTATTCTAGTAAATATAAACCAAAGACTGTCAGCTTATATTTGTCAATCATCTTGGAAAATCTAAGATTTTATTTGTAATTGTTGTTGTATTTGTGAAGTTATATTTCTCTTTTATGTTTTTGGTCATATATTAATATAGTTTGTGTTTATTGGATTGTTTATTGGATATGTTTAAATAAGTATACAAGCGGTGTGTAATAACAGCAATGCATTAAAAATTCTCTTGTTGTGTAATTCAGAAACTGTCCACAGGAGGGAGGTATTGAGCAGCTACAGGGATTAACTTAAATTGGTAAATAAAATGTTTAAATGTATACAGTTTTTATAAAATGAGGAGAATTTTTACTAAAACATTATTTCATGTGTAGGACCTTAGCTTATTTAAACCGGTTTTTCCCACCTATACTTTATCTGTACTTCTAAAAGTCAAATGTTGTACAAGCATGTTTTTCTTTTTACTTAATAATGAGTCTCACTCTTAGGAGATAAAGCTTGATCGACTGTGGATAGTGTCACCTATGTTCATGTTCCAGCAACTTCAGATTGAATGCAGACCAGCAACATTTGTTCTGCTCTGAGTGCAAATGAACATCTTTTTTCAGAGACATTTATTGTTAATTTACTTTTCTCTCTGCCCTTTTTATTTCATGTTTAGTTTATTTACTTAATATGTTTAATTTTGCCCTCTCACATCTTTGTATTACATGCATGGGTGTGTAAAAAATAATACAAATAATACACATAGATTATTTAACCAAACCTTAATTCAACAACACGATTGTGTCATGTATTAAAATGCCCACAAGAGAGCGACAAGTGCAGTCTTGTGTAATTCAGAAACTGTCCACAGGAGGGAGGTATTGAGCAGCTACAGGTAATGAGGTCAGGCAGCAGGAGGCAGCGGCGCTGTTTGGATCAACTTAAATTGGTAAATAAAATGTTTAAATGTATACAGTTTTTATAAAATTAAGAGAGATTTTACTAAAATATAATTTCATGTGTAGGACCTTAGCTTATTTAAACCGGTTTTCCCCACCTAGACTTTATCTGTTCTTTTAAAAGTGTCACCCATGTTCCATACACAGAAATGTATTTATATTATTTGCTCTCTTCCATTTTTATTTTGTTTAGTTTATTTACTTATAATGTTTAATTTTGCCCCCTCACATCTTTGTATCACATACATGGGTGTTTAAAAAGTAATACTTATAAATTATTTAACCAAACCTTCTAAATAATAAATAAATAAAAATAATCCAACAACGTGATTGTGTCACGTATTAAAATCCCCACAAGAGGGCGACAAGAGCAAAATTCTTTTATGTAATTCAGAAACTGTCCACAGGAGGGAGGTATTGAGCAGCTCCAGGTAATGAGGTCAGTCAGCAGAAGGCAGCGGCGCTGTTTGAATTAATGATAAATTGGTAAGTTAAATGTTTAAATTTAGATAGTTTATATAAAATTAAGCGAATTCCTACTGAAATATTATTTTATGTGAATAATTTTAGCTTATTTAAACCTGTTTCCCCACCTAGACTTTATCTGTTCTTTTAAAAGTCCATGTATTTCCTGTGACTGAATGATGAGTCTCATGTGATCGACTGTGGAAAGTGTCACCCATGTTTCATTCACAGAAATGTATTTATATTATTTTCTCTCTGCCCGTTTTATCATATGTTTAGTTTATTTACTTAATATGTTTAATTTTGCCCCCTCACATATTTGTATCACATACATGGGTGTGTAAAAAATAAAACTAATAAGTTATTTAACCAAACTTTCTAAATAATTAATAAATAAAAACATTTAAACATCGCTGTTGTGTCATGTATTAAAATGCCCACAAGAGGGCGACAAGAGCGAAATTCTTTTGTGTAATTCAGAAACTGTCCACAGGAGGGAGTATTGAGCAACTACAGGTAATGAGGTCAGTCAGCAGGAGGCAGCGGCGCTGTTTGGATCAACTTGAATTGGTAAGTGTTTAATTTAGATTGTTTTGATAAAATTAAGCGAATTTCTAATGAAATATTATTTTGATAAGTCTCACTTAAACGACTTTGGATAGTGTGGATAAATGCTTACAAGAGGGCGCCAAGTGCAAAATTCTGTTGTGTAATTCAAAAACTGACCACAGGAGGGAGGTATTGAGCAGCTGCAGGTAATGAGGTCAGGCAGCAGAAGGCAGCGGCGCTGTTTGAATTAAGTTTATTAACTTATTATGTTTAATTTTGCCCCTCACATCTTTGTATCACATGCATGGGTGTGTAAAATAATAGAGTATATAATAAAGTATATAAATAAAAATAGATTCTTTAACCAAACCTTATCTCAATAATAAATGAATTAAAAATATAGATATGTAATGTATTAAGATGTCCACAAGAGGGCGCCAAATGCATTGTTTAAATCACTTGCAGGGGCGGTGTAAAATAAACTGATTACACAACTGTATTATTTACATTTTGTGCAAATCATTATGAGATTAATTTAAAAACTCACAGAATTAAATATTAAAGATGTAAAGTATTGCATAGAGCACTAATGACAACTGATTTTGGTTGTTAGCTAAATTTCCCCCGCATCTAAACTGGCAGTGGTTTATCCAGCTAATGATCTTCCACAGAGAAACGTTCAAATCAAATTTATTCAACAAACGAGATAAATCAGAGACCAAATGTAGACATTATTTAATATTAACAATAAAAAGCTGAGTTTTGTGTGTCTAAAACATAAGTACGTCGTAGGGTTGCCAGATTTTAGTTGGTAAACACTCATAAAAGCAGATTTATTGGATAACAATTAATCTTATATGAACTACAGTGGGTAGTTTTCGAACACTGGGTCAAACCCTAGCCAAAAATAATAATAAAATAAACTCGAACGCGAATGTGTCCTTGTGGAGGATTTTATTACATTTTGTATAGAGAGATTAAGATGCACTGTGTTGCCTTTGTCACGTAAACAGTATAATTTATTTATTAATTACTTGTTAAGATTTAAAATTCTATTTGTTGTATGTAATCAGTTTTTTAGGTGACATTAGATTGTATTTAATGTACGCTTTTATTCAGGAGTTAGAGCTATAGTTGCTAATGATTGTTTTTGAAATTCAGGATTAGGCCTGTAACTGTTAGGTATGATCATCTAATGGAAATTATTTTGGGCTGTCATTTCTTCAAATAATCCACAGCGTTCACAATTATACACTGTATAGCACCGTCTAACTCCAGGTTTAGTATTTATGTATAATTATATCCTGGTTTATACCTTAATGGTGTAACAAGGAGTCATGCAGGGGTCATTAATACCTTCAGCTATAACGCCTTATAACACCTCCACCTGGTATCTTATCAGTCTATTAGGACAATGTTCATTCTGTATGATGAAGCACAATAAAATTTCATTTGTGTTTCCATTCAATTTGACCTTCATGATTGTGGTTCGCCTGGATAATATTTATTTAAATATGCACATGGGCAATTAGTATAAAATTAATAATAAGCTATATATAATGGGTTTTATCATCTTTTTTTTTTGTCATCTTGGCATCATTGCAGCAGAAACCACAAACTCAACATGCATTAATCCATCTAGGCTACTGAGTGAGAGAGAAAACAGAGAGAGATGATGGAGGGAGGGAGCTCCAGTCCTCTCCTCTCCTCCCCTGCCCTCTCCTCTCCTCTCTGTCTGAATTATCGACCCTGGTTCTGTTTGTTCTGAATAAACGGATGGGATCTCGGACCTGAATTCTGACTGGATTTACATTGTGAGTGAATTGAAGCCGGTACCTCACACAGCTCAGCATCTCTGTGTTTTACTTGTAGCAGGACTCACCAGCACATTGATGCTGCATCTCTAACTGGTTCTGTTGTATATTTCAGACCATCGTGGCTGATGGGCCGGATGGAGTGATGGTCCTGCACCTCTCCGAACGCACACAGGGGTACTGAGCACAGAAGATCGTGTTTATTACAGCTGGGTCTGGGTGGTCCTGAAGCTGGTACACTTATTCACATCTCACAAATCAAACTGAAAGTCTTTTAATGATGCTGGATGAGAGCAGTGACTGCAAGCACCTGTAACGTGGGAATCCTGGAAACTGGGAACGAGATACCGGTAAGAATAAAGCTGGAAAAACAGGATTAAACTGGGGAACCGGACAATGCAGTAAAGTTAGTTTTACATCGGACATCTGGACCCAGTAAATTTCTGTGTTCGCATTAGCCCACCGAAGCTGACATCTTAAGCTCTCAGATTCTGACACACAATGATGAGGCAGCACTAGAGCTGAAGCTGTTATTTAGTCATTTAAAATGTTTTACACTCTCACAATATTTACATCAGGAAATGTGTTAAATATGTTTAAAGGGAAATGTTCCTTCCCTGTGTACAGTAGAACTGAACCGACTCTCTCCCTGCAGATGAGAAAGTGTTTTTAAGAGGAACTTCAAGATGGAGGAAAGAGCTGAAACTCACCTGTTCAGGTAAGAAAGCCACTCTGCTTGTTTTCATATCTATATATGATGTATGTGGTGGTAAGAGGTACGCTGCTGGTAACAGCACTGCCTGAGCTGTGGGGGTTCGGATCCCAGGCTGGGTTCACCAATACAGAAAATGTGTGGAGGTACATGAATAAAGTCATTGTAGGGACACGTACCGGTGCACTCTTAGTGCAGGTCACAAGCCCAGATTGATAAAATTGTGTCTGCATACACTTTATGGACAAAAATATTGGGACACCCCTACAATTTATGAATGAATTATTGAATTCATGTGTTTCAGCCTCAACAGTTGCTAACAATCAACCATATAAAGAAAATTCTATGCTTCCAACTTTTTAGCAACAGTTTAGGGAAGGCACTTTCCTTTTCGAGCATAACTGCTCCATGCATGAAGAAAAGCTCCTGTACAGAGCCCTGTCCTCAGCCCCACTGAACAGCTTTGAAATAAACCGGAACATCAACTGATGCTTTCTTGACTGACATCAGCGCCCACCCTTCGCCCACAGACATACTCCAAAATCTTTTGAGAAGTCTGATCAGAAGAGCGACTGTCGTTCAAGCTGTAAACTCAGTTTTAATAGCATTTGTTTTTTGGTGTCCAAATACTTTTGCCTGTATAGTGTGTTATCAGGTGTTTGCCTTTAGTTAATGTCTGTCTGAGGTTTGGCATGTTCTCAGGTAATCGGGTTTGCTGTCACTACCCAAAAACTGTTAGGAGCAACCTGGTGTGTGATGTGTGTGATGCTTTATTACGTGAGGAGCAGCTGTGTGTGTGTGTGTGTGTGTGTGTGTGTGTGTGTGTGTGTGTGTGTGTCTGTGTGTGTCTGTGTGTGTCTGTGTGTGTGTGTGTGTGTGTGTGTGTGTCGGACACATTATATATGTTTCCTGCTCTAAAATCTAATATTCAGGCACTTTGGTAAAGGACAAGTGTTCCCTCTGGCCACGGTGTGTGTTTACGTAAACTGCTAATGCCGCCTGACCTTTCAATGAACTCGTTTAAAGCAACCAGACCAAGTTAAACAGAATAAACTGTGTTGTGCTGCAATATTTAACCCCCAAGGGTACACACTAGAACCCCATTCCCTCTAGTCAGAATCCCAGGGTTTGAATCCCCAGCTGTGCTATCAGCCAGTCGGGCGGTACATGCAGATGCTATGTCTGAGGGGGTGAGATGGCCGATAGCTGAAGCCCCGTGATGGATTGGTGCCCCGTCCAGAGTGTTTAACTGCACTGCACCCAGTGATTCAGAGAAAACCGGACCACTCGCAACCCTGACCAGGAGAAAGTGATGGTAAAACCTGAAAATGGTTTTTACTTTATGTAGAGCACTAGGTAATCCCTCATCTGCAGGCTTTCTAATAATTAGATGGATATTTAATTTCAGCAGTCTGCACTTATCTCACTGCTGTCCAGGCCTTCAGCCCTCTAATTAGCTAATGCCAAGTCCAGCCAGGTTGGCGTTTATCTTATTAATGATGCCTGAATATTCTCTCACTTCTCTGCTGGATCCTTTTTTCACGTATCATTTATAATTCATCCATATCTCTCACCTGAAATGTCACGGTGCCTGCCAGAGGAAGGAAGCGGGTGAATAAAGAGAGGAGAAAAAGATCTTGGTGAATAAACAGACACTTGTGAGCCTGGATAAAGAGTAAAAGTACATATTTTAAAATGTACTAGTCACTGGGTCATAATAATGTCTAGTTGTCAGGCCAAACTCAAAGAATTATTCCCTTGCTTCCTTAAAATAAAGAATTAAGTGCAATTAGAATTGGCATATTGGCATTAAGAGGGCACTGACAAGTAGGCTGCCCCCCATGTCTGTGTAAATGCCTGACCGGTCGATGGTACCTCAAATACCATAGCAAACACCTAGTAACACACTAGCGACCACATAGGAATGACCAGAACGACAACCGGAAACACTAAAGTTACCAGCTTGGAACATTTTAGCAACCACCTCAAATAGAGCAGTAACCCCTTAGGAACACGCTACCATAGCAAGCACCCAAAAGCATCCTCTCAACCACCTAACATACTACAGCAACCACTCAGCAGCACCTAAAATACCTTAGAAACCTTCTAGCAACCACCAGAAATACCATAGTAATCAACTTACAACCCACATTTAAATGTGATTGTGAGCAATTTGACCAACAACCCGATCGTTTGGAAAGGTGGCATCCTGTGACAATGTCATAGTGAAGGTCCCTGAGCTCTTCAGTGCCATCCATTCTATTGCCAGTGTCTGCACCAGTTAGCCTTGGGTATGGCTAAACTATGGCTAGTCAACTTTATTTTGGTGTAGCCAAAATTTATCAGTTTGTACAGCCACACAGACCTAAAACTTGTAGCTCATAGTATCACCTCTGTTTACCACCTGACTGGGTTGATTTATGATCTAATGAAAGGGAAGTCCTGCGATTTTCTCCACTGAATCTGTAGAAACGTGTCATTTGCTGCACTTCCAAAATGCAGTTCCATCTTTTGTCCGGCCTCTTACACAGTGAAGCAGGCTGTGTTATTGTTATTAGAGTTATATCGATCAGGACTGAATCCATTTTACCATCGATTGCAACAGGAAATGGCCAATTCTGCGGTTCACTTCTCTCGAGGACCACCGGTTACATAATTTACAACTGCAGCCGCTCCACTTCAGTAAATCCTAATGCATTTCATATTCATACACTCACAGAAAAAGCTTTACTTTCACTATTCTAAAAACGACGACTATCAGTAACTGTATCTGTCTGATCTCTCTGCAAAAACCATTTATGAATTATTTTTATGAGGATTTACTGTCAGAGCTGTTAAATCTGCAGCCTGTGAGTTTATTACAGTGACGGGAACGAGTTTTCATCCACTTCATCCTCTGTTTTTGTTATTTCATCTACACTTCATACATCCACTTCACATTCATACACAATATTTTACGGCTTTTACTTAAAAATGTATATTTGTTTACATAATAAATAAGTTCATAATACATTATCAATATCATCAGCACTGTTCTAGCCAGTTTCAGACATGAGAAGAAATAATTAAAATTACTAACTGAATTAATAACTAAAATTCTTTGTGACCCCCAAAATCCAAGGGTTCCTTTTTTGTTTTAATTCAGAAAATTGGCCAAGCATGTACGTATATTCACCCTGTTTTTTTAGAAACCACTTTTAGTTGTTCTGGCTTTATGTTCGGGGTCGTTGTTTTGACAGATAAAGATTTTTAGACAGATAGGATTATATTTTCTTTTAATATGTCCTTGTATGCCGCTCCATTCCCACCTCCAATAATAATAATAATAATAATAATAATAATAATAATAAAAAAGATGCAGTATGCAATGTATAACAAGCAGAGATTTCCACAAGATTTGAGACAGTGTCTGTAGGAACTTGTGGCCGTTTGAGAGCCTTTGTGAGATAAAAATCAGTGGTTTGTGAACCTAATAGACTTCTGTGGTCAGGTCGGGTTTGTGGATTAAAGGGTTTGGCTTAGAACTTAAGTTCCAATTCATCCCAAAGGTCTTCAGTGGTATTCAAGCGCAGGTCAGTGCAGTTGTGTCACAGCAGACTCGTCCTTACATTTATTTTTGCTCTCAGCGCCTCCAAAACAGTAAGTTAGTTATTTTATTACCTTACGTTTTTGTTGTAAATCAAGAATAATGTATAGAATATACTTCTATGTGTTTTAACTTCATTGTTTTTAACTGAGGGTAAGGATCTATTTACTTCAGGACTCTGATCTGATCTGATCTGATGGTTGTTATTAAGATTCACTATCAGACTCTATCAGCGGTGTCGTCAGGCTGAATAATGAGAACGAGGAACTTAATCAGACTCCCTTTTCCCCCTGTGGCTTTTTTATTAATAGAGAGGGAAGAAATTCTTTCTGCGGCTGGTGTGACCCAAATATTTCTCATTTCTGTCGCACATCTTATGAATTACCATCAATTTCATCAGCTCTGAATAATGTATTAATTTAATCACACCTTATTAATATTAATTCATTATTATTACATAATTTCTATTCATTTTGCACTGAAATGTGTTTTCTTTAATGAGAAATTATAGTCATTTAAAAAAATCTAGGTTTTTGCAGTGGCTATAATTAATTCAATGAACCTTAAAATATATGCAGTGGATTTAAAAATAATTTAGACACTTTGACCTTTTGTACACTTAGTCTCGTAGATTTTATTGATTTTTAAGTGGATATACTTGCCATTGGTTTATTACCTGTCAATCCACACTTAATCAGATGATTCGAGAGCAATGGGGGCCGTTTACCATGTCTGGAAGGTCTTTAATAAAGTCAATAATGAAGTAGGCTAAAAAGGTACGATGACGTATTAGCACCACTGATGAAGATTTTGAGAATATAGTCGAAATATAATGAAAACAAGCTTTACAGTATTTGTGACCTTATTGTCCCACCAAACCGAAATACCAACGATACCAAGAACAGACCGTGACCCACCCAGATTCTTTACTTTTTCCTCTTTGTTTTTACGCAACATATCAGCGCACAGACAACTTGGATCGTTTGGTCCGGGTCCTTTCTGTGGGGAGTTTGTAGTTTCCTCACACAGGTATGTGTAAGTGTGATCGCCTTTGGACCGGCGACCTGTCCAGGGTGAATTGTACCCACCGCGACCCTGAATCAGATAAAAGCGGTGGTAAAACAGACACTAAATGAATGAATATTTGTATGACTGTAGCTGCAGTTTATTGGACGTGTTTCCTTCCACTGTATGAGCTCGACTGGCACTAGGGACGCCCATTTTTCCAAATTCAATAAACTCATAGCTGACGGTTGTAAGTCAGTGGTTAAATGTTAATATAATTAATTTGTCATTTTGTGTGTGTGTGTGTGTGTGTGTACGCAGTGAGCTGAAAGCAGAGCAGCTCTACATATTATTATGACGATGTGTGTGTTTGCCTCTCCGTTGGTGGTGGCGGGCATCGTGATCGGTCTCGTGCTCCTCCTCTCCTTAATCGTCATCATCGTGGGCAGCATGAGGAAGAAGAAAAGCTCTCACCTGAACTTCGACGGTCAGTGAAATTAGACACGTATTTGTTTGCTGTGTCCCGAAAGTATTGGGACGCCCCTTCAAATTATTGAATTATTAACAGGTGTAATAAATCAATCATACAAAGGAAATTATATGCTTTCAAGTTGGCAGCAACAGTTTAGGGAAGGACTGTGCCCCTGAGCACAAAGTAAGCTCAATAAAGACTTTTACACTCCCGAGAAGAGGGCGTGTCTAAATTCTTAGATCCATTAAAATGCTCCTACTGAGGTTCTTAATTCTGAGTGATGATCTGACTGAATAACGAGGGAGCGTCCGACGCCTCCTCAGCACTGAAGATCAATCCCAGCATTCAGTGCGGCACGACTTTTCTCACAAAAAACTACAAACGTGGCGAACAAATCAATGTGGAGCAACCAACAGAGTTTCTTTCAAATATAAATAAATTCTTATTGATGTTTAATCTGTATAAAGGTGCACAAGTGTCATTTATTTGTAAATTGGGGCTCGTCAGGGACAGTTTAAGCGTTTTCGGTACACGGAGGGAGACGCCTCAGCCCGTCAGGTAGCAGACCTCATGTGTTTTGGAGACATCACCGATGACTAAAGCACGTTCTGACTGGATTGCTGACCGCTCGGTTTTAATATTTGAGTTTTCTGTCTGCAGGTTTGTCACTTGGAGGGTCGATAGGTGAACTGAGGTCGGAGTGTATTGATGAATTCTCTCCTGCGTTCGACTTCGATTTCTACACCGACGGCTTCGTTTATCCAGATGCGCCGCCTCAGTAAGTGGTCATATTGTTTTTTCTATCTGATCTGTAGATACGAACTGGTAAAGTACACTGTACTGCCATGGCAAAACCACGGCAAGCAAGCGCCCACAGGCGAGCTCAGGGCGAGCGCTCAGCGATTTGGGCTTTAGCTTTAAAAATTGAACTTTAGCTCTTTTCATGAGCCAGCTGTGTGAGGTCTGGAGCGCAGTCAAGGTTCCGTATCATCCCAAAGGTGTTCAATTGGGTTGCAGACAGGGCTCTGCACAGGCCAGCGGATATTCTGTACACTAGACTTATTGGATCATGTCCTAATGGACCTTTTGTCTCAGGCAGGAAAGGATCGTTCTTACACTGTTACCACAGAGCTGGAATTCTGTTTAATAACACACACGTGTGTGTATGTATATATGTATATTTATTGCTTGGCTGAGTTTGAGAACGTGTTATAGAGTGCGCTCCACAGGGAGGTTATTTAAGGAAATTCAGCCGCCGCCCAAACACGGCGGAGTTCAGCGGTACTACAGTAAACAGCGGAGGTAATAAAATAAACTTAAAAGGAAAAGAAGGTGGGATAGATGGTACGATATTAAGTTTCATGACTAAAGTCTGGCATCTATAAAGCTCTTAACGAGAGAATCTGAAATCCACCCCATCATCCTTCACATAGTTTTCCTTCATTTTAACCTGATTTTAGCTTGTTTTTTTTTTATTGTGATGCTTTATATTTTATTCAGTGTGTAAGACGTGCACACCCCAAACCCACAGTGATAATTATGTACCAGTAGGGTGTTAATGCCGAATGAAAAACTGATTCGGATTCAGCCGCTGCGCCCCTTTGTGTTTTCCTCCATGAGCCTCCAGTCGTGTCGGAGTTACTCGATATCAACGAGGGAAGATGGGAGCGTAATCGTGTTAGTCTTCGACTGATGGAATCAAATCGTTCTTGGAAGTGCACTTAGACTTCAGGACTTGAGTTCAGGGGTGCGAGTGGAGGTGAAATACGATCGGGGAATCGGATACGACTAGATCGGGAGGAAAACTGGGAGAAATGCATTAAAATATGACTGAAATCTGAGGAGAAGTTCCCTAAAATATACATAAAATACACTATAGGGCCAAAAGTATTTGGACACCTGACCGTGAGCTTGTCTGGCGTCACGTTAAAAAATTATTTGTGTAGTAATATTGTCAGCTAGAGCGACGGCCGATCCTCTGAGAAGCCTTCTCACAAGACTTTGGAGTGTGTCTGTGGGAATTTACATGCTGTATCAAGGTCTCAATGTGGAACTGTAGATTTTTGGATGGGATTTTTGCTGTGTGTTTGTACCTTGTGTCCAGACCATCATGCTCTGTATAACGTACACACACCCGGGGCACCTGGTGTGTGTGTGTGTGTGTGTGTGTGTGTGTGTGTGTGTGTGTGTAAAAGCACCAGTTCATGACACCCACAGGTTTTTGGCTTGCGTGTGAATACTAAAATCAGAGGTCCCTTCCGCCATCTGTGACCCACTACACACTCACGACGCATATAGAGGGCATGGGTGTGTGTACACTTCAACACAGACGCACCATGTTGAACAGGAACTCTGCAGTGACTCGGATAGTGCCAAGCTGATACCATACACCAAATACACACACACACACACACACACACACTAATACAGACTGGAGCACGGGTGTGTGTGCACTCATGACACTAAAGTAACATGTAAAGAAACACAGCAGTAACTTGGATTGTGCCATCCTAATACCATATACCAACTGCACAAGCGCACACACAAACACACACTCACGACACATATAGAGGGCATGGGTGTGTGTACATTCCCGCACAGAAGCACCATGTTGTAGAGGAACTCTGCAGTGACTCGGAGTGTGCCAAGCTGATACTATACACCAACTACACACACACACACATACACACTGAAGCAGATATGATCAGTAGTGCATGCTTCAAAGGGCCAGTAAATGTAGCTTTAAAAGTGAAAGGGTCGAGAATAACAACCTCTTCTGAGAAGATTCTTACACATTGAAGTATGTCTGTGTATGGGAATTTGTGCCCATTCAGTCAAAAGATGATAGCATTAATATGGCTGGGCGCTGATTTGCCTCAGTTGGTGTTCTGGTTCATTCCAGAGCTGTTGAGTGGGGCTAAGGTCAAAGCTCTGTGCAGGACACTGTAGTTTCTTGGTTTTTAAATAAAGCCATGCTGGAACTGGAAAGGGTCTTCCCTAAACTGTTGCTGCAAAGTTGAAAGCATGTAATTTCCTTGATATGACTGATTTATTAAACCTGTTAGCAACTGTTGTGGCTAAAACATGTGAATTCAATAATTAGAAGGGGTGTCCCAATACTTTAGTCCATATAGTGTACATATCTTGAACTGGGAGGTGTTACTGGAACCAATGAGGATGTTTTAATACCAGTAGGAAGGTGCAGTGGGGCATCTGTTTTACATAAATAACCTTGTTTTTCTTCTATAGTTACGACGAGTGTGTCGGACCCGGCGCGACGCAGATATTCGTCCCCACAGACGACCCGCCTCCCTACTCGCACCCTTGTCTGGACGGTTGGGAGCTCGGCGCCGGTTCCTGGTTGTTAGCGAGCGACGTCTGCCGCCGTCCTGTTGAGCCGCGGAACTTTCGAGAGCGGCGGATCGCCTCTGTGTCTGTTTTGCCCTCATCGCTGGACGAACTTCCGTCCTACGAGGCGGTGACGGAGCAGCGGAACCAGTCCATTCCACTGGTGTCCATTCACACAATGAAACACAACGGTGAGGACGGACACGCCTTCGCACACACGATACTGTAGGGCGTGCGACCTCGCCGTGGGTCGACCTCCGATGGACGTTCTTCGATTGACTCGGTGGATTCTGGTCGTCAGGCCAGTCATGAAACAAATCCCCACACTAAAACAATCTGTTTCTCTTAAAGACGATAATATTTGGGCCGCCACATGGAGTCATTGCTATTGTAGCCTAGCGCTTAGCTACGTACATTGGCTATTAACCAGTAGCGAAATTGTTTACTTCATTACAAATATAAACTCGGACCGTGAGTTCGGCCTGGTTCAGTCAGTCCACATCTAGAGGCATCAGAATCTGAAGTGTGATTATGGATTTATATAAATATGTGGCAACAGTTTGGGGAATTTCCCCTGGTTCTCTTTCAGCAGGATTATAAAGACGTGGTTTGACTAGTTGTGCCCAAAGGAGCTCCTGTTGCTCTACACGGACCCAACAGTTGCTCAACACTTTTGGGATGAATTCAACTCGGATTGCGAGCCATCAGTGCCTCACCTTAATGACTCTGCTGACTGAATGAAAGGCACAAATTCCCACAGATACACAAAGTGGAAAGTCTTCTTCCCAGAAGAGTGGATGACATTAAATGCACCTGGTTTTGGAACGTCTTAGTCAGGTGTCCCAATACTTTTGTCCATAATGGGTCTGTGTAGAGAAGTCGTGAGATTTTCGGACCGACCCACAGTGTACAACCCAAAAGCAACAACTCAACAAATGAAACCAAAGATTCTCCAGTAATGTACACAGTTGTATATAGTGTTAATAGCTTGGTGCCTTACATAAACGATGTTCAGACTGAATTGAGGGTTCCTTTAATGACCTGTGATGAATCTGACTGTTATTTGTAACATCACATTAACGTCTGTCTCCATAATCGAGTGTGTTTGATGTTCTGCATATTCTAATACACACATTAATTGATTAATAGCTGGTAGTGTAACGTTGTGGCTAATAACCATGTTTTCTCATGATTTCTTACAGACCGGTACTCAGAATTATTATTTTATTTTTATTATTGAAATTGTAATATCTCCATGTAGCTGTGTAGACGCTTGAACGGCACTGAAACGTAGCGCTAAGCCACACGACCAAACAAAACAAGGGCTGTAAACACAATATAATCTAACAGTGAGAGATCCAGCGTGTTACATTTGTTTAGAATACTTTATACTGCAGCCGTGTCTTTTATTATTCACTAGTTTGGTTTTAACTTTTTAATAAAACAATATATATTTATAGTGCAGCAGAAAACCTTCATATTTGTTAAAATAATTGAACATTTGATGTGCTGTAATTCTCTGACTGTTAAAAGTACCCAGACTGTTAAAGATTACTTCTTTTTATTTCATTATTTTCCTTATTGTACTACAAAATAGGGCTGAGAGCGTCATGTGGCTTACAGCAAGAAGGGTGTGGGTTTGAATCCTTGGTCGGGGTCCTTTCTGTGCGAGGTTTGCATGTTCTCCATGTGTCCGCATCCGAAGACATGCAGTCAGGCCAATTGGGACTACTAGATATTAGATATGTGTGTGTGTGTGTGTGTGTGTGTGTGCCCTGTGATGGACTGCCGACCTGTCCGGGGTGTTTCCTGCCTTTCAACCAGTGAATTAGACCCACTGTGACCCTGACCAGGATAAAGCGGTGGTAAAACACACAGTGAATGAATGGATGTTGTTACGCAGCACTGTGGCTGTACAGCAGGAGCTTTTTGTCCTGCATCATCCAGGTTCTGACCCTGGGTCAGATCCATGCCCTCGTGTACTATACTGCCTGACGTAAACCTTTGTTAGATTTTTAACTAAAAATAAGTTTAATTAAATCCGTCAACTTTTTAACGTGCCAAAACGTTTTCACAAGCCACGTTTAATGTTTTTTTTTTTTTTTTTAAACCTTAATGTAGAATTCTGTTCACTACCAGTAATGTGTTCAATCATGTTCACATGGACAAAAACATTAAACTGGACCAGGGGTTTGCAAACATTTGCATAATACAGTTGCATAAAATAAGAAACATTTTTAGAACTTTTATCAGTATATTCATGTTTTTATCTGTTTACTAATGTAAAATTTACTAATTAATTCACTAACGCATAGTCATCAATTACTACATGATCAATATTTATATATACACGTTTGTATCATTCATCAATAAAGTTTTATTTAACCTCGTTAATTATAATTGTCTTCTTTCATAAAACGCTAAAAACGTGAGTATTTGAAGGCAGTGGTAGATCAGAGGATGAGGTACTGGACTACTTATTGGAAGGTTGCTGGTTCAAAGCCCGTTCACTTATGGGTCAAAATGTGGGATCACAGATTTTAAAACAGTACCACAGGGTACCATGCAAAGGAAAAGGCGGCATATGAGTCCTTAACGAACCGAATCACTTAGAGAAATGACTCACTGGTTCAAGGTTTAAAATCACAGCACTGTGGCGCCACCTGCTGGAAATATAATGTACAACACATGTGCGCATGTAAAATAATATTCACAATAACATTTATCTGCGTGTATTTCTGTAGATAGATACTTCATTAATCCCAAGGGAAAAGTTTATTAAACAATCTAAAACATTGACAAATCATACATAAGACATTTTATGGTACTGCTGCTTTTACAACATTTACCACTACAATTATTATTATTATTATTATTATTATTATTATTAGTAGTAGTAGTAGTAGTAGTAGTAGTAGTAGTAGTAGTAATAGAGGTCAGTGGAAGAAACAGCTTATAAACTAGACCAAATTAATCGTAAATGTATTAAAACTATTCAATGATTAAAATCTTTGTACTCTGCCTCCATCTGCTGTTCAAATTAAATAACTGCAGCTAGAAAAAATATAGTACAGTGGATGGCGAAAACATTTAGGCCTCTTGTTGTACACTGTTGTGGGTTTTATTTTAAATGGATTTAATTGAGAAAATTTATTTAAATCATAATTGAAATCATTCTAGTTTTTAAGTTAATATAAATTAACCACATTAAAGTAAACTACAGATTATAAAAGCTTAATGATGCTTTAGTGTGGCTATTTAGATGGGTAACATGCTACAAATTCTCTGTTACCTATTTTTTAAATCAAAAATGCACTTTTACTATGTTCTTAATTTCACGAACAAATGGTTGAACTTTGCACTGGTTAATGAATAATAATGTTTTACAATGTTCTAAAGAAGTAGTAAAACAGTAAAGATGCACTGAAGCAGTTTTAGAAAGGGTCGTATATAATGTAATAGAGGAACATTGTTATACTGTAATCAATTTCTGCTCGCCTACTGCATGTTCATTTTTCTATTTCTAACATTTTAAATTGTGTTGATAGTATGATATCAGCTTTAACAAATTAAATTTAGTAAATAAAGAAATCTCATCCATTTCATGCTTTTAGTTTTGTATACAGTCAGTGTAAAGTTTATTTTATATAAATTTACTTTGAGGCATTAAATTACTCAAAAATGAGTCTGAATTACTTTTCAGTCTAAATGCCTTTTTGTCCTTAATGGGTTTAAATTTTCTATAAAACATTTGTCCTTCTGTGGCTGCATGACTTTAGTCTCCCATTAGTGACCAAACTCCTTTATTGTAGTAAACTGAGTTCTGAAGTTAACAATCCTGTACAAATGTACTATATATAATATAGATTTGCTTTACTTAGACTAACTCATCGCTTTCCCACTGAACAGTAGAAGAAATGTAGAAATTTAATATTTAGTTATCATGTAGTTAAATTTCTTTTGACTTGTTTTTCAGGCTTGTTTTGGCTGTTTGTCCCGAGGCTGCCCAAAGGTCTGGTCGTCAAGGTAAACACAGCTTTCTTAATTTTAATGTAGTAAAAGTAATTCCACAGGTTAACAAGGCAGGACCAGAGGGTAATAATTCACAAACAGGGGTAATTTATTGCAGACTTCTGAAGCTGGTATGTGAGGCAGTAGCCCTGAGGTTTTTATGCAGATTTTGGATGCAGACAGTTTGTGTTAAACAGGTTCTGTAAGTTTTTACACATGTAACAGTGTTAATGTTCAGTTTCTCTGTTTAATGTTCACACAATACCCTGAACACTTCTGCATCTGTTAAATTTTAATACTGTTGAACAAAACATGTCTGCTAAGGTTTTATTGCTTGTTCCAGGACTGATTGGTGAATGGAGTTCAAGAAGTGTAAAATGCTGTGTGACATGGAACAAACTGAAAGAAAACACATTTACATGTGTAGTTTTATAAATACAGCAGGTGTTAAAAAGCAGAAATGTTTTAAAGATGCCAGTAAGCACGTTTTCCTCGGACTGGATCGATCTACCTCTTGTTGATACGTGTTAAACCCCGAAGTGTTGCTAGATGGCGCTGTGGTTTTGCTTAAAACCACTTTCTTAATTGCATCCCAACTTGAAGCCAACAAGAGTGGAAAAGATGATCAGTTTGCTGAAAAGTGCAGAAAACTACTTGTAAACAGCAAAAGAAAACCAGTTTATACCGAAATAGAACCGGATAGAGACACGGATGATGAACAGTCACAACGGCAAGGGAGAGAATAGAAGCAGTAAATAACAATATGATCCCTGATACCCAGAGGGAACAGACTTTTAATGTTGTAGTTTTTTTATATCTCTATAACAGTAATTAGAATGATTTATAGTTTTGTAGAGCTTGCTATTCACACTCCTGTTCTCCGAACACAAGCCACATCTGAAACCCTCTCATTTTGGGTGAAGTACTTTAGATGTTACTCATGCGAGATGCCTCAGTGCCTTTGCAATTCCCTAATAAACCCAACAACTTGTGTGATTAAGTCTACAGAAACTCCCCCCCTTCAAAAATGAGCATACTGTGTGTGTTTATAGGGGGTTTACTAGGGCGGCATGGTGCCTCGGTGGGTAGCACTGTCGCCTCACAGCAAGAAGATCCTGGAATCGATCCCCAAGTGGAGTTTGCATGTTCTCCTAAATAAATTAGGCAGTTGTAGCCTAGTGGTTAAGGTACTGAATTAGTAATCAAAAGGTTGCTGGTTCAAGCCCCACCACTGCCAGGTTGTTATTGTTGGGTCCTTGAACAAGGCCCTTAACCCTCAATTGCTTAGACTGTATACTGTCACAGTACTCTAAGTCACTGGATAAAAGCATCTGCTAAATGCTGTCAATGTAATTATACTTTACTAAATAAATTGCTAAATAAAATATGTTATGCATATAAATGCAATAACATAAAAGCATCATTTATAGACAATTGATTGATGTTTTATATATGAGAATGTATATATTTGGTTAAAACAGATTTCGATTCATTTATGTCACGAGTCGATTCCTAAAACCGATTCACATGGGAATCGTTCAGGAAAAACGATTCACACGCGACGCTGCACGTTCTGAGGGGCTGAGTGAGTTTGCAAACCAGTCTGCGTTTCTCTCAATTTACTTCCAAACTAATTTCAGTTTCTCCGGAGAGTCTAAGCAGCTTTGTCTCTAGAATCTCATTAATTCTGGATACGTTTTAGGACTTAAATATTAGGATTCAACTTTAACTCCAGTTTGGAAGGAGAGCAGAAGAAAGTTAGTTGGAGTTTTGTGCTGGTGAATCACTTTTACATGGAGTTGAAGAGGAGGATCCGCCGCACTCACCAGCAATAAAGTCACATCTATGAGAGGTTTGTGATTTTGTGAGTTTGTGGAGACTTTTGGAGATATTTTCAGCACGTTTAACTCATTGAACACCTTACCGAACACCCGCAGAGCGGACAGGTGTGGTGGTGAAGGTGTTGGTGTTGGTGTTGGTGTTGAGTCGTGGAACTTCCAGAAATCAGAAGAATGAGGATGTAAGCTGAGGACCAGAAGACCAGCAGTGTTGATGAAATAATGTCCATGCAGACTTCTACCCCCTAGCACTATGAGTGTTAGAAGATCTTTGGGTTCCTGTGTATACCCCGGTTGGAGGTGTGGATGCCGCTGTAGGTTCTGATGGAGCTGCAGGCGATCTGCAGCCTGTTTTACTGCTTTCTGCTGCCCACTGGACTGCTGGCAGGTAAATCTCATCTCACCAACTTCTACACAAGCTTTATCTGCATGACAAAAGCTGGAGGAGCCCTTAGGATCTTCAGATCAGTACTTGGTTTACTTAGTTTTACCTCCTTGTGTTGAAACCAACAACAGAAAGCAGTTTGAGGTGAATATGGGGGTCAGTGAGGTGTTGATCACTTCTTAAGAAGCACCAAATTGCTCTAAATGACCACTGTTATGTCAACATGTTTAAAATTCATTATTATTAAATAGTTTTTAAACGTTTTCTCCCCAAATATCTCAAAGGTCAGTAGTGACTCCCAACAATAAATGCAGATAAATAAAAATGTAATTGTTGCCGATTTACTCCCTCATTTAAACAACAACATAAAGAAAAGCCCAAATTAATATTTGTAGTGCAGTGGCTACACCTACAGCCCCTCCATAAATATTAATGTAATTGTGTTATGACAAAATGGTTGGTCTTGTTAAAAAAATAAACCCTCAAAGTGGTCAATCTAGTCCTTCTGTATGTTTTGGGAGGTAGGAGAAAACTGGAGTACCAATAGGAAACCCCCACATGTCTTTAAAACTCATGCTGGTGTTTAATGCCAAATATGCCAGCTGTGCCACCATGATGTCTGATTAGGATAAAATATTTGAAATAGAATATTTTGTATTTGTAATACATTTTAATTTAATTGGCTCATGTCCTGTATTCCCAAAAGTATGTCAACTGTTTACTATGAGCTTGTTGAACATCCCATTACAAACCATGGACATCAATATGAAGTTTGTGCCACCCAAACACCCTTCCTATGTGGCTCTGAAAGATCAGGCACCAATTTTTGCTGAGAAGGCCTAGCTTGCAGTTGATGTTCCAATTCATCCCAACCTTGTTTAGTGGCATTGAAGCTAGACTGTGGTTGTATCTGTACCAGCAGGATAACGATCCAAAACAACCCAAACATGATTGACTGACCACAGCAAGATTTTGTTATGGTCATTCGAGTCCCTTGACGTGAGTCTGGAGAGATTTTGTGTAGAGTAATGATCTCAGATCCCTTGTCACGTCTTTACGCTTTAGCTTTACGTATTAGGTATTATAGGTGAAGACTCAGAGCTGGTATCAAGGGAGGCTGTTGAATAACTGAAAGGCTTGTTAAATGCAAATTGAAAAAAAACCCAAATCATCTTGTAATTGTTATTTTAATCAAGGGACGCTTTTTATAGCATATAATATAGCCAATTGATATAGCATAATATAGCATAATTGTGTGTAAGTTAATAGCTGGCAGCAGACAATTAACAATTATCATTAAGGAGGTGATTGGCAACACATTAAAAAATAGAATTAAATCTGAATACACTGATTCTCTAGTACAAATAGATTAATAATAAACAGTCCAGGGACACGAATCTGCTGGAACTCTGTTAGAAGAAAATCTAGGCAGAAGAAAAGCAGTGTTATGTTTTTTCTCATGGTGAGTGGAAGGTTTTTTCCATTTATGTACATAGGCAGGTAGCGAATGTACGAACTTGTGATTTTAACAGTCTGTTTTGGACTTTTCCATCTCAGCCAGAATGTGTTAATATCTTGTGTATGACTGTTGTGTTTTCCTCAAAACAGAAGAGAACAGCGGCGCTCAGGAGACTCGTGCAGGGCTTGTGAACAGCGTGTGCAGGGTTATGCAGGCAGTGAGACGCTCCCCACATTAATAGTTGTCAGGTCTATGATGAATGTCGCAGAGGTTTGCCCTCGTACGGTTTTGCTTTAGGCTGAGCTTTAAAAATGCTGAAACGTTTAACTCTTCAGGCCTGTGTGCAAATATAACGTACACCAAACAGCATGTTAACAGCACAGCTAACAGACCTGAAGCGCTGAATGTTTTTTGATGGTGTGTGTGTATATAGACAAATGCAAATCAGGAGTCAGATACACTGAAAGTCTAATTCAGTACTAATGAGAGTCATTGTACTTTATTTGTGGTTAGTTTTAAAGGTGTCATTAGTATTAAAGATAATCAAGAAGACACACAAACATAAAAACGCCACTTTTCTAATTGTTAGTGCACGATTTCTATTTATTGACCAATAGAAACTGTAGTAGAGCAGAGATTCAGTGCAACAATGGTAGGCAGACAAGCAGGGCTATGCCTGGCAGTGACTAAGTTCATTATAATTAAGTAATTAGTAATAAAATAAACTTAATATCATAAGAATAAGGTGTGGTAAGCTGCAGCACTTTTTGGTAGTGTCGTGTTTGTGCTTTCTGACTGATCAGTGTTCAAAAAATCCATTCGTGTTCATCACGGGCACGTGGTTCGCTGTGCCCAAAATGGGATGATATAATGTGATTTTAAAGGAGGTGCCCGGCAATTCTACAGCTAATAAACAATGTTTACATTATTGCATTTGTTTTCTTATTACATAAAGTGCCTTCTAGGTGTAAAAGCTCCATTATCCAAATTAAGGTCCATTAAGACATGCGGAGGAACTCCAGTGGTCAGCTCAGAGACTTGACCTCAACCCTATTGATCATCCTTGGGATGAATCGAAAGCCAAGCCTTCAGTCTAACATTAGTCATGTCCTTTCAGATGCTTTATAGCTACGGTATATAGAATGGGCGCATATTCCCATAGGCACACTTCAATTTCTTGAATAGTGTATAATGCTTGAATAGCCCATTGCTTGAGGTTTATCCACAGCGGTGTGACTTGTATTGTGACGTTGCTCGTGCCTCGTGCCCTACCGTTGATGCATGAATATCGTTCTGCAGTTTTTATGTTTATGTATGTAAAACAGACTCAGCGCTCCTGTGTTCTGCTTCCACTGTGACCTTAAAGACAGTCAGGCTGTTGACAGAAACTCTCAGTATTAATTCCCTCATGTCTATCGTGATCCCTGCTCCTGTTCTCTTCCATATTAAATCTTAGTCATGTCATATATTTTGTAAGAACTGCCTCAGATTCAAGCTCTAAATCACCCGGCGACGTTGGGTGCTGACAGGAAGTCTTGGTTTCTGCTGTCACAAGGGCATCGTGTGATTTGAGGAAAGCAGATCGCGCTCTGGCATCTTTTAACCCACATAAACACATCGACTCGTACCAGGTCTTTTGTGCCACGTGAAAGAAAACCACAGCGTGAAGTGTCAGTCGCGCTTCTGCTTCAGCATTTTACTGGTTTTAAATCAGGACAGAATTAGCCTAGTCGACTACTAGGCTCTAGCTCTAGTCTGTAGGCACTCTTTGGAGACTTTGAAGCATGTCTGTGGGAATCTGTGCCCGTTCAGTCACAACATGACACTGATGTTGGTGTTCCGGTTCATTCCAGTGCTGTTAAATGAGGCTGAGATCAGGGCTCTGTCCAGGACACTGAGCTTTTCTTCATGTCCTTACAGAGCGTGCTCATGCTGGAACAGGAAAGAGCCTTCCCTAAACTGTTGCTGCAAAGTTTTAAGCTAATATATGTATAGACAATGGCTGGTGATTTTTTTTCCAGTGAGTTTTTACTGCACCGTGTCCATAACAGATCCAGGTCGTGCTGATGAAAGTTGTTAGGTGGGTGTGGGTTTGTGGTGTGCAGGGACAGTGGTGGTGTTACAACATCCTGATGTTATCTCATTGTTAAACACACATCTGGTTTGTCTAGTTTTTTTATTTTTACAGAAAACAAGGTTGCCAGATTGACTGGGTTGTTTGATTCTGTGGTCAGTGTTAGAAGTCGGTGATGTTATCAGTTTGGCTGTTTCTGTGTAACAGATGGAAGCATTATTTAATATAAAACATTCCTGCATTTTTAATCATCATGTCTGTATCTGTGGTTTGGTTGTAATGGATACCAGTGGGTACCAAATGGGCAGTTGTAGCCTAGTGGTTAAAGTACTGGACTAGTAGTCGTAAGGTCGCTGGTACAACAACCACCACTGCCAGGTTGCCAATGTTGGACCCTTAAGCAAATCCCTTAACCCTATTGCTTAGACATTATACTGTCACAGTTCTGTTAGTTATTTTAAACAAAACCGTTCGCTAGATGCCGAAAATGTAAATGTGTAACCTGTAATGATGATCACTAAACGTATGTGGACGCCTGACCATGGGCTTGTTGGGCATCACATTTTAAATCCATGGACGTTAACATGTAGTTGCTAACCCTATATTTATGTGAAGGCTTTTTCCACAAGGTTTTAGGGTGTGTCTGTGGAAATTTGTACCTTTTTTAATTTAAAGAAACATCTGTAAGGTCAGGCACTGAGAGTGTTCACTGGGGTGCAGGTCCTTCACACCGAACGCTTCAAAGCACGTCTTCATGAATCTTTTAGCCCCGCTTATAATTATAACTGGTGTCCATTTACTTTTGACTTTCTCCAGCTTAAATGGCACTAAACCTCACACCCCATCTCAGACTAATGAACCAAAGAGAAGAAGTTCTTCTCCCATTTATTCAGCGTGTTTAATGTGTGCAGATCAGATCACATGATCGTTAGGAAACTGTTTTGGCTTTAAAGCAGTTCAGACCTGTGAGGAGATTCAGGATCCACATCAAGTATCAGCATGTTGCTGTTAAACAAGGGTTTAGTTTTTAAAGGAATTTAATTTTTATTTGTTTGGTGGATGGTGAGAGTCGAGTCAGCATTTCAGAGAGATTTCTTTAATTAGGACGATATATGAGAGCCTCCTCCTGACCCCCAACACACACACACACACACACACATCTATATCTAATATCTAGTGCTTAAATTAGGTTGAGAAAACGTAATGAACGGCAGATTAAACTACGTTACACTACTATTTACATGAGTAAGTGTTGTAGGAAAAAGAAAGAATAAATGTAAACTGGGATTATATTTACATGCACGGTCTCTGTGTGTGTAGCTCCGTGAATCAGCCGTTAGAATAGCGTGTTGGGTTAATAGTTCTTAATGGCAGCGCGTGAAATAATCTCGTTGATCTTGTATGTTTGTGTGAGTGAGAGAAATCGTGGCCACTTGATTACAGACGTGTTAATGGAATGTACCGAGCAAAACGTTTTCAGTGATAACTGCTTTAAAATGATTCTCAGGAATGCGTGTGTGTGTGTGTGTGTGTGTGTGTGTGTGTGTGTGTGTGTGTGTGTGTGTGTGTGTGTGTGTGTGTGTGTGTGTGTGTGTGTGTGTGTTTAGGACACTGCAGAAACACAGAATGCAGATAAAATTCCTGGCACAGATTCTGGAATCATCCCACTCTGAGGAGGTTCACACAGTTATTTATTTACTTCATAGCAAATAATTCTATCATAGATAGGACATTTTTCTATACTAGCAGAACGTTCTGCCCTTGTGAATCCTACCTCGAAGAAATAAAATCTAATTATTGTGGTTATGGTACTGGACAAGCAATCAGAAGGTTGCTGATACAAGCCCCACCACCAAGTTGCCACTGTTGGGCCCCTGAGCAAGATCCTAGAACCTCAGTTGCTTGAACTGTATTCAGTAAAATTGTAAGTCGCTTTGGATAAAAGCGTCTGCAAAATGTCACAAATGTAAACGTTAGCAGGGCGTGTTTACAGGGTCTCAGCGTATTGAAAAAGGTTATAAAACTCCTTTAAGAAAGAAATCCAGCACTGAGTGTTGGTAATTCCCAGGGACCAGGGATGATAGTGGTCATTACCCCAACAGTCAAGTTTTCTCACTCTGTTGATAGAAAACTTTTTTTCAGGACACAGAGCTTAAAGCTTAAAGCTTAAATGGTGCATCAATTCAATGACGTGATCACGAAACTGTCTGGATCTCAATCAAGGTCCAAGCAAAGCCGGTCTGTCAACCGCTATTGCGGTATACCGCTCAACATTAAGTATTTCCATATTTGTATCCTTCTACTAGACCTAGAAGCAATATGCCAGTAATTCAAACAAGTTTATTTAATTATTTTGAGATTTTGTGTGAAGAAAGCCAGAATGAAATCAGGTGAACATCCTCCCAGTGTGGTGATTCCATTATTTTCCGACAAGGTATATCAGGATCTATTCTCATTCTCTCTCTCTCTCTCTCTCTCTCTCTCTCTCTCTCTCTCTCTCTCTCTCTCTCTTTATTAAAAAATACAGCTTTTACTGATTTCTTAGGGTTTTCTCATTGGACGTTGCCAAAAAAAAGCCCCGTTTCTCAACCCCACAAGGTCCTGCATTGCTGGGAAGAATAGCTGTGCCAGGTTGCAAGGTAAGAACGAACAAGTCCGAACTCGGGTAACTGAGTTACCGTCGATGTTTATAATCCAGCGGTCGGGGGAACTGAGGTAATGTTCTTGAGTAATCTGTATTTCGGTGAATGAGGTAGGTTCACAGCCCAGACTAGGATCACCGCAAGACAAACACGTGTAGAAAGAGGGAAGATTAGGGGATCTGGAGCAGCACATAACAGAACAAAAGACCTCGTTCATACTGCTGTTTTTCAAGACTGACATTTTAATTTCATTTTTAGAACGTTTTAAGTCCATAGTTTAATGGAAATGAAATGAAACGCAAATATTAAGCATGAACATAATTCTACAGATTAAGCAAACAACTGATTTGTTTGGTCAGACAGGCAGCACTAAACCATGTTCAAATACAGAATCAGTCTACAAAATCTGTTTAAATGTTGATAAATATAAATATAATAAATCAAGTATGGCTTTCTCCCTATGTAAACAAAAAAGCTAAACTTCTATTGTTTATAAGATCCAGCTACAAGTAACCAAAGCTGCAGAAACAGACTAGATTTGGGTTTACCAAAACAGACACGGATAACATGACAATCAGACTAAAACGACACTTTCTATAGGCTGATAAACATCTGATCTGCTCTTCTTGTGGTTCACAGGAGTCTCAAATCTATATAAATGAATCAATAGCTTTCTTCACACCAATGTATTTCAGTAACCTTCAGTTCCTTCAATCATGCAGATTTTTGGGAAGGGTTTTTATGTTTTGGTAATATTTTTGTACAGTGGTTGCTCAGTGGTTAAAGCCCTGTACTAGGGATCAGAAGGTCACTGGTACAAGCCCCATGTCTGAAAAGGTGGCACTGTTGGACCCCTGAGCAAGGCCCTTAACCCTGAATTACCTACATTGTATTCGGTCGCTTTGGATAAAAGTGTGAGCTAAATGCAATCAAAAGCACTAAGTTAGTACATAACATGTAGCATTATCGCCCTGATTGTCGACAGTGTCTGTTTGAAAATTGATTAAAGTCTCAATTATCTTTTGATAGTGTAAAAAATACAAGTAAAATTTGCCAAAAACATTTGGATTTAAGTAAAAACAAACAGTAATAGTATTACTACACAACGATCAGTGAGACGAGGTGTTTTTAGAGTCGCCTGTGTGCTCTTATTTTCATTTTTCTTTAATGGTCTTCATGTTGTACCAAAATCTTTAAGGTTTCTAAAACCCTAAATAGTCATCATGAATCTTCCTTTGCTTTAAAATCCGCCCACTTTATTACATACTTGATGTGAAGCGATCCTGATCCTGCAGGTCCCAACACTGAACTGAACGATGATGTTGATCTTGTATCAGTAAAACGCTCAGACACGTTCAGTCCTGTTCACAGTGTCATCACCAGTGTGTGTTTGTGTTCCAGTAAATCTCAGCTCCAGGATTTTAAATCAGGACGCATGTCTGACCGTCAAATCTCAGATCACCTACAGTAACCTCGCATTGCTTAATACGGGACCACCAGCGCCCCTTCCTTCAAAACATGAGGGTGATCGAGTGACTTTACAGTGGAAAAAGTAATTCAAACTTTGTTTCCTTTTATGCAAAATGTGGCTCAATCAAGACGTCGATAACGATAGCCTCTTAGCTTTGATGCAAAACAGAGTGTTAAATAAATAAAGGAAGCTTTTTAGCAACTTGTTAGCATTGTACAAACTGCATGACTGAAACTGTTTACTCTCACTGTAGAGAAAACGCTGTTTACCCTCCAGTGAAAACGTAGTACATTTAGATTTACATTTTCGGCATTTAGCAGACGCTTTTATCCAAAGCGACTTACAGGTATGATTGAACACAATTTTGAGCAATTGAGGCCCAACAGTAGCAACTTGGCAGTGGTGGGGCTTGAACCGGCAACCTTTTGATTACTAGTCCAGTACCTTAACCACTGAGCTATCACTGCCCTGTAGTAACGTATCTAGATTTTACATTTTGTTAGAATATGATTGAACTTTCTTATCGTCTTTGCATGCAGTGTGTGTAACTGTGTATTCATGTTAAAGCTGCACATCTGACTCAGGCATCTTTCAACTGTGTCTTAGTAACAGTAATTTTTTTACTATTTATCAGTAATATATATTTTAATTTTAATGACTTTTTAATGATTATTTTACCATTTATCCCTCTTTATCCCCCAATTTAGTCATTCCCAATTCCCGATTGGGAATCCACTGCTGCCTGCATGACCCCCGATCACCACACGCCCCTGTAGCCACTTCTTATCACCTGCCAGTGTTGGATTCCCACACAGAGCCGTATAGCTTACAGAGGGCCACGCCAAGGTCCGTGTGACTTCCATTTCCCAGAGTTCACATATTACAGGGCAAGGAGGAGACCCTGTCCAACCTTCCCTCCCTCAAACACGGCCAATTGTGTTTGTGTGGATGCCCGGCTGTGGATTGGAACTCTCCGCAGTGGTGTGCTGGGGCGTTAGACAGCTTCACAAAGTTCCAAATCCCTTGATAGCGTACTAGCTAGTTAGTTACTTATTATACACACTATTTAGTGCCCCACATTTGGTCTAGAATGCAGTTCAGTGCAACTACATTTTTATTTCGTATTTTTTTTTGTAATGGTAGCATTACCATTTAAGGCAGTTTATTACTATATTCCATTTTTAAAGAAAACACTGGACATTCACAATATTACTGTTATTTAAGCCCTCTGTTAATATTCAAATGTCTCTTTAGCTATCTAGCTAATTTAAAAATGCTAGTACACACGGTTGTATTGTTCAGTACTTGTTAATGAAAGCAGTCTGTCTAAAACAATGTCTGAAACATTTAGTACAGGAGCAAAAACTGGGAGCAGCTTTTATTCTCCGGATGCAAACGCGGCGTTTCTGAACACCAGTTCAGTTTAATTATAGACTATGTGGACTTGGACCCCGGTCAGCAGTCACAGCCCCATCTGAAATGCCTTTTCTCCGTGTTAACACACACACACACACACACACACACTGAGCTGAACCATCAGCTTCGTATAGCACGTTATGATTAGAACTGGACGCTAATATTTCAGCGTTATTGTTGTTTTTTCCTCTTTTCCCAGACCCTCGTTTTGTGAGAGTCTAAACGTCCTTGAGAAATAGAAATAACAGAAATAACCTGAATATAATGGACGGAAGAAGAAGGCATAAAACAATACAATGTTAAACAGAATTAATTCTCTGTTATTGTGCCACATTAGCTGGGTTTGTTACAGTAAAAGTCCAGATGTGAACCAGAGGCGTGTGTTTTGACATGGACGACCCCAAAGCGGCGGCTCTCACCAGGACGGTCGCAGGAACACCGGTATATTTTTCCATCATAACAGGATACAGGCGGTGCTCGGAGCGGCCGCTGCCTCCACCTACAAATGAAAGCCGGCTTTGTTTGAAGCATTTTTTGTTGCGATGGTTTTTATGAGGAGGAAAATTACCTGATTTATTTTCCCTCTGTCGGTCACAGGTTCAGGGGGCTGAGTAAACACGCAGCATTGTTGTGGTTTCCTCTCGCTGTGTGCTGGACTTCCAGCATTTCTCTCCATGCTGAATGACCACACGTTCAGACAGATTCATGACTCCAGGGTAACGGATTTTAATGATACAAAAAAAACCTGTCCATTTGAAAAGAACTCCGTTGGTTGCTCTGCATTTCATTTGTCCTCCACATTTGTCATTTTTTGTGGGAGAAGTCGTGCCGCACTGAATGCTGGGCTTGTCTCAGATCATCACTCAGAATTTTAAGGGATCTAAGAATTTAGACACGCCCTCTTCTCGAGAGTGTAGGATAGGTTTTCACACAGACCCCGAGTACGCCTGACCACAAGATTCAGAAATGTGTGTGTTGGAATGTGTGCCAATTCATTCCAGGGGTTTACTGGGCTTAGGCACAAGGTTCGGTGCAGGTCACTTAAGTTCCTCCAAACCAAAATCGTCAAACCACGTCTTTATGGGGTTTGCTTTGTGCACAGGGTACAGTAAGGGACCTTCCCTAAACTGTTGCAGTTGCAAAGCTGGAGGCATGTCATTTCTCTTATATAACTTCTGGTTGCATTTTGCTTTTTTACAAACTTGGAGAAAGACTCTCCAGGTTGGGCAGTTGTAGCATGGTGGTTAAGGTACTGTAGGGGTAATCGAATAGTCGCTGGTTTAAGCCCCAACAATGCCAGGTTGCCACTGCTGGGTCCTCGAGCAAGGCCCTTAACCCTCAATTGCTTAGACAGTATACTGTCACACTAGTGTAAAAGCGTCCGCTAAATGCCAGAAACGTGAATGACTCTGAAGGATGGATTATTTTTCATTTAGGCTGGTGAACGTCCAGCGAAACATCTGAGAACGTTTTCCTCCTCTGAAACGTCCGTCTCACTGTAGCGCGTAACGCCAACATTCTTCCAGTCTGTATCATGATATTTAAACTGGCTGATCTGCTCTTAACGACTTCTCCCCAAATGAGTCTGCAGGCGCTTCTGACTCACCGTTCAGAGACGCTCTGCTTTCCCATAATCCCCGTGACCATGATGAAGCGCGACCGTGTGACTCTGAGGGCCCGATACGATCTGCTCCGGTTCCCAATGCGCCCCCGGGAGGGAGAGTGAGATTCGGAACTGGGCTCCGTCGCTCCTCTCGTGGATGGTTTCCTGCTCCGTCACTGACGTTTGTTCCTTGTGTGTGGTCGGCGTGCCAGGCTGCGTCGTTCACTTCCTGTTCGACTCTGTGTTTTGCTATAAACTGGCTATAAACGCCGCGTGAGCAAACACACATTACAATGACATTGTGTTCTAAATCTATAGACATTAATAAGAAGTCCAGCCCCCTTTTTGGAGCGTGTCTATGGGAACTTTTGTTCCTTTACCTGTATGAAACCTTCAAATTCACTCACAGAGAGGCGTGTCCCAATACTTTTGTCCACATATTGTAGCCAGCTAGCAATGTGTTATGTGCGAAATATCAATGTGGAATCACCAGTATATGGTCAAAACAGCTCTTATAATTATTAAATGTAGATGTTCCAGCCAGGCAGGCCAGTCTAGCACCTTCACTCTTTTACTTGGAAAGATTTATTTACCATTGTTCACTGTATCTTAGATTCATGTTGCTGGCTGACACAAGTGGAGCCCGATGTGCTTTTAAGTTGGCATGTTGGGCACTTTGCAATGCTTTTCCGCTCACAGAACTGCCAATCACTGGATGTTTTTGCAGCTGGCCTTGAATCTAATGAATTAAAGGATGAATTGTTATTGTTGCTAGGAAACCCCAGTGTTGTAACACATGCAGACAGAGTGTAAGCATTTGCACAATCGTGCTCTGAGACGAGGACATCATGTTATGTTGGGAATAACAGTCTGGTGTATGTCTGGAGTTCACACCGTCTCAGTTTTGACACGTTAACAAGGCTAAGTGTGAGGGGACAGACTCTGATCCCGGTCTCTGATTTTACCCTGTGTTATATTTTGGTACCAGTTTATAATGTTGTGATGCGTAATATTATAATATTCACGGTTTGTTTCTCGTGGGGTGCCACAGCAGTCTAATATGCAAACCCCCCGCCCCTAGTGTGGAGATCCGGGTTCTGGTCTCGGCAGGTCCACTGACCTGGTTGGGTGCCCTGCAGGGAGGTAAGGTGACTCTTAAGGAGCATTAACACCCCCTTGCTGCCCCACTCAAAATGCACCTGATTGAACTTTGACCGAGTTTGCTGCAGAGCCTTTCAAAGCTCCTCCAATGAGACCAACTGTTTGATATGACGCAGTGGAGATTTGTGCCAAGTCTTGCGGTTCTGGATGAATGGACAATGGGCGAAGTTCTCACCTGCGGAACTGCCGATCACTGGATGTTTTTGCACATGGTCGTATTGGTGCAAAATTAATACAAGCATCGCTTCATTATTTGACCGATTGTGTTAATATGTTAATTAATTCTGCTTTTAGGCAGTTGTAGCCTAGCGGTTAAGGTCCTACACTAGTGATCGAAAGGTTGCTGGTTCAAGCCCCACCAGGTTGCCACTGCTGGGCCCTTGAGTAAGGCCCTTAACCCTCAATTGCTTCGACATTACACTCTTACAGTACTGTAAGTCACTTTGGATAAATGTGTCGGCTAAATGCTGTAAATGTAAATACTGTATAATGTAAATATTAGCGGAGCCGCTCTGGACTAGCGGACAGGTTTAAGGCTCAGATTTTAAATACAAAGATATCAGTGATGAATGACGGTGCATTAATCCCGCCACCCACACGGACCCCCCTTACCCCAGGCTCGCTCCAGGTTTGCTCCAAGTTTAAGTTTAACAATTGTGTGATGAATCGGTTGATGATGGCTTGATAATCGGACTCTGCTGGCCGCAGTGATTAATCGTCGTGTTTGCCGGTCGTCGTTGTGGAAAGAGTTGGATGAGGTGCTGATTAGATCTGTGCTAATAATAAACAATGCGATGTGTTACTGTGGTCAGCATGCACATGATGGTTCATTTTGGGACTGCAAACACCACACAAAAATACTTCCCACCCAGGCGGCCTTACGTCTCTTATATCGTAAAGGCGAAATAACAAGGGCTGTTTCTAAAACCGCTTTCATACACGCTCGTTTACCAGCGTATAGCATTTATTTTACGTCACTGGTTTTATAGAACTGTTAGCAGTGTGGCTAAAACAGAGCGGCGTCTACATACGTGGCAAAAGTTCCCGAACTTCATAATAAAAGAGGCGTTCACATACTTCCTCCAGAGCTGTATATATAACCCGAGGGTATTACCTCGAATAACCCAAAACAAGAGAAATGCCTGCAAGGTTGAGTAAATGAAACGAGTCGTCGACTCTGTGCTGATTCACTAATGAGGAGTCATTTAAAAGTGACTCATTCATAATAACCAGTGAACAATGCAGAATCGTTACTGGTTAGGGTTCACTGATATTTACTTGTGTGTGTGTTTAAGTGGGGAGATTTGCTCTTTGGTGCTGAAATGATTTGGGTTTGAATCTCGGGCTGGGCTCACGAATGCTAAAGGCGTGTGGCGTTATGAGAACCTAGCTATTATGAGGACACACATCAATGCACCTTTAGTGTTGATGCCAAGCCCGGATAGATAGTAGGGTTGTGTCAGGAAGGGCATCCGGTGTACAAAACTGTGCTGAATTAAATATGCAGACGAATGATCAGCTGTGGTGACGCTATGAATTGTTCATTCATCTGCACTGACTTCTAGCTCACCTTTATGAGGACCTTGTATAATACTAGTATAATCTAACACCCACTTCTCTGAGGCCTTTATACTATTTAGTCTCTAGGGGCTGTGTAAATGTGTGTGTTAGTGTGTGTGTGTGTGTGTGCTGGTACTCTCTCTAAAGCTCGAACAGCCTAATTTTTCTGGGCAAACTTTCCTTTAAGATTTTGGAGTGTATTTATGGGAAACCCATGCCCACTCTTGCCTCACAATTGCCGTTCCAATTTATCCCAAAGGTCTTGAGTTGGGTTGAGGTCAAGAGTTCTGTGCAGAACTCTTTCCAAACCGTGTCTTTATAGACCTTGTGTTGTTCACCTGGACGCAGTCATGCTAATAATACAAGGCTGAATTTCCTGTCCGGTTGCCAGGTTGAAACTGTATCATCGATTAATATAATTGATATTATTACATCTTTTAACAAGCGTGTGGTTTAAACCACCTGATTTAGGAGGCGTGTCCATATACTTTCAGCCATATAGTGTGTGTGCGACTGGACTTTCTTGTGCATGGTGTAAATCTGGTCAGTCAAAAGCACTTTTTTATGTGGCTGGTGTTTTCTAAGTAGAGGAAGGAAAGATCTGGATCGTTGGACAATAGTCGTCCTGGTCCAAATGAATCATTTTTTTCTCTTCATCATCATCAGTGTGGGGCCGGTGTTGGGTGTTTGTGTCTTCCTTTCTCAGCCTGGACGCTGGGGTGAGTTTGGAACGTGAGACCTTCTCCAGCCTGACAGGATTAAAGTGCAATTCAGCATCTGTGTGGGTGTGTGTGTGTGTGGGTGGGTGTGTGGGTGTGTGTGTGTGTGTGTGTGTGTGTGTGTGTGTGTGTGAAGGCGCTGATGAAGCGATGTGCTGAAAACCTGCACCTGTTACTCTCTCTCTTATATTCATGTCAAGTCCGCTGACCTCCAGAGATAAACACGAGCAAAACCGCTGGCTGGGAATCCCAGCGCCCTCTGTGTGTGTGTGTGTGTGTGTTATGCCACGTTACCCACCTCCCGGGTGGCACAGCTGCGCAGCTGATTGAGTATGTGGTGCACAATCCCCACGCTGTCCTGGGTTCAGCCTTTCCCTTCAGTCTCTGTGTTGGCACAGGTGCCCCTCAGATGCTAAACATGAGCGAGTGAATGAGTGTGCATCGCCCTGGGATACACTGGGACCCTGTCCGGGCCACGAGGTGCCATCCGTGGTCAGCCGCCCCCTGTGCACTTGTTTTCTCCCCAGTGATGACGAACCCTGTCTTGTGCCGTCTGTGTAGGCGCCTGGGTGGCTGATAGCAGCTGAGCTACAAGTTTGAATCTCATCAGTTTATAAGACAGTTTGATGGAAGCGTCTACTAAAAGTCACACCTTCAACTGTCTTAGTGCTAATGACGTAGTTGCAGCAGTAGGGTAAATCGGAAGGGTTCTGGTTCAAGCCCCACCACTAAAGTTGCCATTTTTGGGTTCTAAAGACGTCTGCTAAATGAAGCTATAATGGAACAACGACTGTCATTAACGTCAGGTCATTAACATCGAACAACGATAATATTTAAAATACAAATGTTGAAGTAAAGCACACCAGCGGTGCCCAGTATAACAAACACACTTTATTAATGGGTTTCACAGAAAGTTCAGGCTCGTTTTTGCAGCGTGTTGTTAAACATCGATCATTACCGACTGTCAGAATGAAACTGAAATGGTACGATTAAGATTTGTGCTTTAATGCACTTTTGCCCTCGCTGCTCGGAACACTGGTCTGATTGGTTGTGTAAACGTTTCTGCTTTGTACTTTTTGTTTGTGTTTCCGAGAGTTTTTTTTGTCTCTTAATACGAGCGGTCGTGCTTGGTGGGTATTGTTAGCGTAACTCTTAAGCTAACTGCACTGGAGTTACTCCTTCACGCCCTCTTAACTACGAGCAAGCGGTGTATGTAACAGCTCCGTATGCATCAGGGCGTGGAGGGCGTCGGATCCTTCAGCGTTCCTCACTCAGGCCTCAACAAGCCTCCGGTCTCTGCAGCACACACACACACACACACACATACATAACATTATGGTCACCTGCAAAAAAAAGACGCTGTTTCATCAGAACTGAACGACACGAGTCGTTTTATTCCTTTAATTCAGTACACGTAGGATTTCACATCCTGGTTCCTATAGTTATGCATCAACAGCTCTATATGCTACATAAAAGAGACTCTCAGCTAACTCTTACAGACCATGTGATGACACCAGAGGGCCGATCAGAAAGACGGATTTCAAGTAGACGTGCCTTAGGCTGCATTGCTGGCTAAAGGAATCTGAATCATTCAGGCAGGAAACGTGCTGCAACGTTACCTGATGTGTCAGAACAACAACAAGCTGGAACAAACGTCCATCATGACGCTCGCTAGCCCTGCCTGGAAACGTCATCCAGCTTAACCAGGACTGCTTAAATACAGAAATACAGTTACACACCTTTAACAGCAGTTAACAGTTATCCCTGTATGGTCCACATCTCTTTTGGACTGTGGGCTCCTAGTGGGTGGAACTTTGGGGTACCAGTCGAAAGATTGTTGGTTCAAATCCAGGCTTTGCTATGTTGGACCCTTGAGCAAGGCCCTTAACCCTGTCTGCTTCAGGGGCACCGTACCCAAACAAGCTGGGACATGTGGACATGTGTATGTATACAGTGCCTTGCAAAAGTATTCAGCCCCCTTGAACTTTTCAACCTTTTGCCACATTTCAGGCTTCAAACATAACGATATGAAATTGTAATTTTTTGTGAAGAATCAACAACAAGTGGGACACAATCGTGAAGTAGAACGAAATTTATTGGATATTTTAAACTTTTTTTAGAAATAAAAAACTAAAAAGTGGGGCGTGCAATATTATTCAGCCCCTTTACTTTCAGTGCAGCAAACTCACTCCAGAAGTTCAGTGAGGATCTCTGAATGATCCAATGTTGACCTAAATGACTGATGGTGATAAATAGAATCCACCTGTGTGTAATCAAGTCTCCGTATAAATGCACCTGCTCTGTGACAGTCTCAGAGTTCTGTTTAAAGCGCAGAGAGCATCATGAAGACCAAGGAACACACCAGGCAGGTCCGAGATACTGTTGTGGAGAAGTTTAAAGCCGGATTTGGATACAAAAAGATTTCCCAAGCTTTAAACATCTCAAGGAGCACTGTGCAAGCGATCATATTGAAATGGAAGGAGTATCAGACCACTGCAAATCTACCAAGACCCGGCCGTCCCTCTAAACTTTCAGCTCAAACAAGGAGAAGACTGATCAGAGATGCAGCCAAGAGGCCCATGATCACTCTGAATGAACTGCAGAGATCTACAGCTGAGGTGGGAGACTCTGTCCATAGGACACAATCAGTCGTACACTGCACAAATCTGGCCTTTATGGAAGAGTGGCAAGAAGAAAGCCATTTCTCAAAGATATCTATAAAAAGTCACCTGGGAGACACACCAAACATGTGGAAGAAGGTGCTCTGGTCAGATGAAACCAAAATCGAACTTTTTGGCCACAATGCAAAACGTTATGTTTGGCGTAAAAGCAACACAGCTCATCACCCTGAACACACCATCCCCACTGTCAAACATGGTGGTGGCAGCATCATGGTTTGGGCCTGCTTTTCTTCAGCAGGGACAGGGAAGATGGTTAAAATTGATGGGAAGATGGATGGAGCCAAATACAGGACCATTCTGGAAGAAAACCTGTTGCAGTCTGCAAAAGACCTGAGACTGGGACGGAGATTTATCTTCCAACAAGACAATGATCCAAACCATAAAGCAAAATCTACAATGGAATGGTTCACAAATAAACGTATCCAGGTGTTAGAATGGCCAAGTCAAAGTCCAGACCTGAATCCCATCGAGAATCTGTGGAAAGAGCTGAAAACTGCTGTTCACAAACGCTCTCCATCCAACCTCACTGAGCTCGAGCTGTTATGCAAGGAAGAATGGGCAAAAATTTCTGTCTCTCGATGTGCAAAACTAATAGAGACATACCCCAAGCGACTTGCAGCTGTAATCGCAGCAAAAGGTGGCGCTACAAAGTATTAACGCAAGGGGGCTGAATAATATTGCACGCCCCACTTTTTAGTTTTTTATTTCTAAAAAAAGTTAAAAATATCCAATAAATTTCGTTCCACTTCACGATTGTGTCCCACTTGTTGTTGATTCTTCACAAAAAATTACAATTTCATATCGTTATGTTTGAAGCCTGAAATGTGGCAAAAGGTTGAAAAGTTCAAGGGGGCTGAATACTTTTGCAAGGCACTGTATATGACAACTAGTGCATTTATAGTCTTCAAGCATCTCTGGCAGCGTTCCAATCCACACAGTTCTGTCCTAAATCCAGGACAAATTAAAACACAACCGGTAAACTACATAAGGCGAAACCCATTATTGGTGGAAATAAATGACAATCCATAGAAAATGCACCGGACTAACCCTGCGTTCACACCGGTGGCCTCTTGTTGCCTGTCAATCGAATCGCTGATCACTCGTCACCCTGTGTTTACATCGGCAGTGTCATCATTGCCGTGGTTTAACAGATGCCAAGAAAAAAAGCAAACGCCATGGCAGTACAACGCCAAAAATAAAAATCCTGGAGGGAAATCACTCATCTATATGTTTCATATATAACACTCGGTGCCTATTTGTTCACATTAGTGAGGTTGGGTACGACACAAGAAGGCCTGGCTCATGATCAGTGTTCCAATTCATGCCAAAGGAGTTCTGTTTCTCCTCACTAGACTCCCAAACGGTCTGACTGCTGCCAAGTTAGACTCAGCTCATTTATTTTTAGATTTGTAAGCAATGTGAGGCAAACATTTGAGCTCGATGATTATGACGGCTGTTTATATACGTGTGGCTGCACAATGTACATTAAAGATGTGTTTTTTTTCTCCCTACTGTTAGCGTGGTGTATTTGCTCTTCTGAATCTTTCCTCCGAGTCGTCAGAGGGATGAGCATGCTAATAAAACATACATTTTTCATGGCACTGTATGACCTCAGAATGGGAGCTCTGGTTTGTTTTCCAGTCTTCATAATCCCGCAGCTGTCGGCGCTCACCGTCCCCATAATCCACGCCGGGACGTGTGATCCAGGTGCTGATTTCGTCCACGCTAAGCTTAGAGATGAGTGAAGAATCACCACTCGTGTCACCAGAAGTTCAAACGTTTTGGGCAAGTACTCAGCCAGTGTACCCTCCACATATGGTGGACACATGAGTGTCTGTTTGAACAGCAACTATGAACCGGAGGAATACAGAGAGCATAGCGTGCTTCTCCATACGTGTAAGAATCTGCACCACGAGCCATGTGGTAGGTTTTGACCTTTTGCATCCAGCGTGGGTTGCCAGTGTGTGCCATTTAAAATAAAAATGAATAGATTGAAATAGATAAAAATGGAAGGAGAGGATGCATTGGAACACCTTCAAGAGAACTTAGACCTGCTTTTATTTCAGTTTGATCCAGTTTATGTGTGAGTTTGTAGGATGAATTTTAATAATAATAATAATAATAAGGTTTTAGGGCCCGTTCATAGCGACGTTAAATAGAATGAAACCTCATCGTTCTACTGCTTTCTAACTTCCCACTTTGTCTTTCAGAACGAATCCGAATCTGATGATTCAAGTGACTAAAACTGTAGTGTCATCGGCTGAACGGCTCTGGTGTAAAGAGAGAGAGAGCGAGGGCAAGAGAATGAGAGAGAGAGAGAGAGAGAGAGAGAGAAGGACCCTGTCTGTATAAATAAAGTTAGTGACCACACCCAGAGCTGCTTCGTGGTGCTGTCTGGCTCAGAGATGAGGTGGATCAGGTCCAGGAGGGTGCATTACCCTTTTATACACTTTGTGTGTGTTTGTGTTGAACAGATGAGGCGTGGTGATAGGCTGCACCGCTGTATTATGGGTAGTTGTGCTATCAGCGGGGTCCACATGGTGAGGGCTGTGTAGATAGGTGCTGTGTTTAGGGTGGTGCTGGTTAAATGCTAGCAGAGTCGCTACGAGAGCCTGATGGACTTTGTGAGTAATGAGTATACATTTAGTGTTCAGAGCAACAGCTGCTCTACAGTCAGTAATGGTTTACCTACAAAGTCCATCTCTAAGGTGAGCGTAGCTTATAACAGCAGTTTGGTCGACTTCAGCAGGATCTGCATCATCGACTGAATCAGAATTATTCGTACTCGCCGTTTGTTGACCTTTGCACTTTTGTGATGGATAAATCAATAATGTGTCGGTTCTCAAAGTGCCAGCTTGGACTACAGGTGGTTTAAATAGATTCATGACATCACAAGTAATCTTCCACGTGTAAACAGCTTATTGATTTTCCCGTCCCGTCAAGTGTGATTTATTTTTGCTCAGACTTTGTCGTGGTTCAGACTCTCAGACTCTGTTGTGGCTCAGACTCATCAGGGGCTCAGACTCTGCCATGGCTTAAACTCTGTTGTGGCTCAGACTCTACTATGACTTAGACTCTTCCGTGGCTCAGACTCTGCCAGGTCTCGGACTCTGTCCTGACTCTGACTCATCTGTGTCTCAGACTCCTCCGTGACTCAGACTCCGTCCTGGCTCAGACTCATCAGGGGCTCAGATTCTGTTGTGACTCAGACTCTGTCCTGGCTCAGACTCATCAGGGGCTCAGACTCTGTTGTGACTCAGACTCTGCCGTGGTTCAGACTTTGTTGTGACTCAGGCTCTGTCCTGGCTCAGACTCATCAGGGGCTCAGACTCTGTCGTGTCTCAGACTTTGCCGTGTCTCAGACTTTGCCGTGACTCAGACTCTGTTGTGGCTCAGACTCTGTACTGACTCTGACGTATCTCAGGTTCTGTCGTGGCTCAGACATTGCCGTGACTCAGACTCTGCCATGGCTTAAACTCTGTCGTGGATCAGACTCAGTCGTGACTCAGACTCTGCCATGGCTTAAACTCTGTCGTGGATCAGACTCAGTCGTGACTCAGACTCTGCCATGGCTTAAACTCTGTCGTGGATCAGACTCAGTCGTGACTCAGACTCTGTCATATCTTAGACTCTGACGTATCTCAGGTTCTGTCGTGGCTCAGACTTTGCTGTGACTCAGACTCTGCCATGGTTCAGACTGAACTGGCAACACGCCAGTAAATATTGTTATACCTATTTTGTATCGTGGAGTAGTTTTTTTTTTGGCGTATCTAACTCCCACCCTGCCCCGCCCATACGGCTGTATAATCACACAAGCATTGATGTGTCCTCCAGCTGCATGACTCGGTGTTTGCTCTCTGTCTGTGTGTAATACTGTAGCAGTGAGGTCAGTGTTCTGGTTGGCAGGAGCTGAGTGTGGTCGGGCACTTCTGGATACTCGGAGCTATCGAGTGTTTTTTTATTATTTCTTCTCTCATTTTTGTGGGCGGAGGTAACAGGGCATTTATTTTAGCTCCGATTGGAGTTGGGGGGCAGGCCAGAGTTTCTTAACCAGCGGGCTTTGGTCCAAACCTGGGCCCTGAAGCACTTTTAGTGGGGCCCGGACATGCACTCAGGAGAACCAGTGGGCCTTACTGCGCCAACGACCACACCCCGACCACACCCTACCCTCAATTATTATCCGTTTTTAATTTAAGCAGTTTATAAATAGAGTAAAGAGATTTATTGTGGGTTCATGTTTACCAATGGTTTAATTTTAATGTCTTTCTATTTTCATTTTGTTTTCGTTTTCATTAACGGCTTTATCCTGGAGAGGGTCGTGGTGGGTCCTGTTCCACTTGGAAGAACCGGACACAAGGCAGGCTCAGGCCTTCATCCCTCAGACACAGCCAATCATGTCTGTGTAGATGGCCGGCTGGTTGAAAGCACCACTGAGATTTCCACCCACATTTCAGCAATAGTTTAATGGACCGTTGTGCCTTACATGCACTTTAATCATTTTTATTTGTTAAATTTATTGTGTTTATAATAGTTTCAAATTATTAAATTATTTTAAATCTTAATCTAGTTTGCATATTATATATATATATATATAGCAGACGTATCATATGTATAGCAGACGCTCTTATCCAAAGTGACTTACATTACAGTGACATTATATTGTCCAAGCAATTGAGGGTTAAGGGCCTTGCTCAAGGGCCCAACAGTGGCAACCTGGCAGTGCTGGGGCTTGAACCAAAGACCTTTTGACTACTAGTCCAGTACTTTAACTACTAGGCTACAACTGCCATGTAGTGGGGTTTATCACTGTTACGTCGTCTTCCTCGTACCAGCACTTAATTTTTGCATACTGATGTTGATCCTTTCTTATTTTGTGCTTTATAATGCACCACACATTTTCAGTAGGAGGCTGAACGTTCTGGACTGCTGGCAGGTCAGTCTATCACTTGTAACAGGTCAGTGCTAATGTACTGATGTGTCATTACAATAATAAATAACAGAGTTAGATTTATTATATCAGCTTTGGCCATTAAAGCACTGTAAAAAGAACCCATGAGGTGAGGACTGGGGTTCTGATGGGGTTGCCAGATCTTTAGTTTTTAAGCAGATAAAGGTTAATAAGAATAACTATTGATTTACTGGGCTTTTTTATTATTATTTTGTGTTGCTGGATAATAGCCGGGCAGACGTTGTGTGTGAGGCACTTTAGATTCTTTTGTTTCTTTTGTTAATACAAATATAATCAGTTATCTGATGAAAGGAAACGGGTCCAGCTGTTCCTCCGTCGTCTCTTTATATTAAAGCCAGAAATTACCTGGGTTTATCTTTCTATCATATTTTGTTGCTTTGTGCGGTCTGTTTATCCTCATTCGGCATTTGTTTGCCGTTAACTAGTCCTTGGAATAGAACTTCCTGTTTGCTGTGCTCCGTGTGTGTGTGTGTGTGTGTGTGATATTTCTGTATTATTTTGCTTTTGTAGATGAGTGGCACACGTCGTTCTCTCTTTAATACTTAATACCGTAAAACTCTATACGAGCAGCGTATGACTTTATGTTGGCAGTCTGCTATTGTTTATGTAGGAGATAAGTCATGCAGAGAATATGTACACACCGTAACTTCCATTGTCGTGTGTGTGTGTGTGTGTGGGTGAGGGTGAGAGAGAGAGAGAATTTGGGCTTTTTCAAAAAAATGGTCAGTTATGAGGCGTCGAGCTATTTAATAGCCATCAATGCGACAAAATGAAGAAACCAAAGTTCAGAGTCATTTATTTATTTATTTATTTTTTAGAGGTGTGTGTGTAAAGGTCTAGTTTTAATGACTGTCAGATGTAAGAGCCAAATTTCATTTTTAAGACGTCTTGAGTGTTTAAAAAGCCGACAGCACTCATGTTTGGTTCTGGATGGCATGACATGACCCCTCATTTCACCCCCCCGTTTAAACCAGTGATCATCTCTGTGATTCTGGCTCAGTTATACAACATGCGGTGTTGAGCGATGCTGCTGGCGCCGGTGTTTCAGGGCCGATACTGCCAGTGTTTATTGGGTATAATAAGTGTTTACAGCTTTCACACTGATCCACCAGCTGGTTGCTCTGTAGGTCTTAAACCTTCACACACACTTACAGTATAAAATGTTTACCCAGGTATTTAAAGGGTGATTTACCAGGATGGGACCACGTGAGACGACGCTCTGGATTTAAGACTGGCAGGATCGAGACCAACTAACATTATTTTGCTGAATCATGTTAGCAAAAGCGCTTACGTTACCGGATACAAGAAACACTGATGTGAGACGAGGACCCGAGACGACCCTCGCCTCCGTCCAGCACGTGTGACTCTTCTTTTTACCATCCGGCGGCGAACCTCAGAGCATCTTGACCATGTGACCAGACAGGGCAGTGGTAACTCGGTGGGTAAGATATTGGACTAGTAATCAGAAGGTTGCCAGTTCAGTTCTCATTACAGTGAAGTTGCCACTGTTGGGCCCCTGCACAAGGCCCTTAATTCTCAATTGCATCCAGTCATAATTGTACTGAATACAGTTGCTGCTTTGGATAAAAGCGTCTGCTAAATGCCGCGAATGTAAAGATACTGGACTAGTTATTGGAAGGTCACTGGTTCAAGCCCCACCATTGCCAGTTTGCCACTGTTGGGCCCTCGAGCAAGGCCCTTAACCCTTAATTGCTTAGACTGCATACTGTTACTGTCACAGCTCTGTAAAAGCATCTGATAAATGCTGAAAATGTAAATGTACCTTCAAACAGTAAAAACGCTTCTATTGTGTCTGTAAAGCAACCAATCAGGTCGAAGTTCAGAGTCCACAAAGTATGTGGACACCCTCTGAATGACTAAATTTAGCTGTATAAAATAAAAGAAATAAAATCCCGATAACATTGTCTCATTATGGCTGCGTCTCATTAAGACTCGGTGTGAAGGACCTACAGCGGATGCATGACCACTGACCCTGATCCATTAAAGACCAAAGGATGGTCCGGAACGTTCTGGACCAGCATTACCAGTGCTCCCAGCCCACAAACACACATCCCGGATCTCCAGCCGGAAGTCCAGGGAGCTGACGGTCCGGCGCCTGCTCGCCGCGAGTATCAGCGACTCTGGTTACTCTGGTCTGAATAATAAATCTAAATTGAAGCTCACGTTCTTCAGTCGTGAATCACGCTTCACTTTACTGAGACCACGCCCTCGGGTTCTTGGAATACATCTACGGGTCGAGCGCTCTTTAAATAAGAAGCACCACAAAGGACACGAATGTTCATGCATTTATTTGCTTTAATGATCTGATCAGCACGGCTGTACGACTCTCTGTCTGTCGGTGAAGTTTACTTTGTTGTTATACATTGTGGTGCGTTCCGGCCGGGACACACCCGGGTCAACGTACGAGCTCGTAAACGCGTCTTTAATAGGTTAAAACGGCCGTGTTAAGAACCGAAAACAAATAAAACACTCGATGCAGGAGCAGAGTGAGCCGGCTGTGCTATCTTTTTTTTTATTGGTACAATGTCATGGCCTTTAGATAGTACAGTTTATTGGATTAAAATAAATGGATTAAAATAAATAATTCCTAAATATGCAGACAGTGGCATCATTATAGTTATACATTTATGTGAGAGGAGCTACTCTGTGTTAGTGAGTCTATTTTGGATGCTTCTTTCTGGGTTAATTCGGAGATCCGTATTGCACACTGAGAGTCACGCACTGATCTCCGTTATCCCCCGACTCCCCAGTTCAGCGCCTCAATCAGCCAGCAGAGGTCGTATTTGCAGCAGTCATGAGCTAATCATCGTTCATATAAACGCTCAGGATGCCGGTAGCAGAGCTGGGATTTGAACTCGAGAGTTCAGGATGTCAGCTCTGGTGTGCTAGCGCCCCGGTTGGCGTCCATACTGACATCCTCACAGTAACTGAGGGGACTAATTGTTTATATACATGGATGCTCGACTGTCCAAAATCATGGACGTTAATACAGAGCTGTCCTTATTTTATGCCATAACTGTGCTCACATTTCTGGAATGAATGAGAATGTGGAGTGTGTCTGTGAGAATTTGTGTCCATTACGTGAAAAGAGCATTTGTCGATGTGTAAAAGTCTGTTAGCTGTTAGCGGCCGATGAGCCTGAGATTGCGGAGATTCCTGCATTGCTGGATGTGTCACATGACGCGTGTGTGTGTGTGTGTGTGTTTTAATCCTGGATTTCTTCTGATCAGCTTCTTTTGTTCTGTGTTTCCTCCACAGCATGTGTGTTCCGCTACAACGCCCTCTCTCTAGTCTACCTGCTGTACCTGCTGCTCCTGCCATGGTTCATCTGGCCCAGCAGACGCGCTGTGAGAGGTGAGCTGATTCCTTTAATAAACTCCTACAACTTAGCTGATGATAAATTTCTGCAGTTTTTTTGGAGCTGAGCTGATACCCGGCAGGTGATCGCTGGAGCCGCTTCCTGCTGTAACCGCCGGCTCTGCCACACGAGTGGATATGTCGGCGGTTTAGTGCTGATGGCAGATGTTCAAGGTCTGCTCCCGGCAGATAGAGGACGGACCCGGGCTGCCAGCCGGACGCTCGATCTGTCTATACTGATATTAAAGTCAGGGGGAAAAAATTATCCACACGGTGCCGATCAAAAATCCACATTCTCATGTAGAAATCCTCGCTTTAGGTCACATTATACCATGAAAATTAAAAAACAAATCTTTTCCAGTCGTGTTTACACATTATAACCCTCCAGGTTTGGTAAAACAATATGTTGTCCAGGGGCAATTTGGTAGTGCAGCAGTAAACGATGCCAGCCCATTACCACTACTGTTCAGATCTAGGGATCCAGGGTTCTATTAGCCAGGCTGGTTTCTGCACGGATGTGATTGGGGGGTTTTCCTGGGGGGTTTCAGTGATGAAACATTGGGAGGTGCACTTGATAGTGCGCTGTCAGTACAGGTCCCAAGCCCGGAACCATCTGGAAGCAAAGAATAGTAGGTTGTTCAGCACGAACCAGGACGACATCCGTGCTCGTGTCGAGCTGTAGAGGGAAGAGAAAGCAACAATGCATCCTTGGTTCCAATCAAATCTGGTTCTTCTGAATAGCACCAAGGTTCTAGGAGTCTGAACAGAACCAGATCAAGATCGGGAGTTATTTTAATAGTTTAAGGCAAGAATTTCTGTCTGGACTCGGGTTGATGAGGACAATTCAGACTGAATATTGCGAAGTAAGATTAAGTAAATATCTCAAAGTAATCAGACCATAATGCTTGAGTTTTTAGTACAACACAGTTTAAGAGATAAATACTAAATTTTAATTCAGATCAGGACTTTTAAAGACCAGTTTAAAAAGCTTCAGAAACAGAAATCACTCTCATTACTAGTTTTTGGATCCTGTACTTTGTACTGTTGGACTTTGGAAAAAGATTTTCACAGAATAATGATGATGAGGAAAATCCATTATATTTTTTTAGACTTGGATAAATCGGAGTCACTGGTCTCGTGTTTCTCCATATTGTTTTTAAATGTGAGGATATAATGGGCTGTTAAAGTCGTCAGGCCAGTTAACGACGCTGGTCAGTAAATGCATCTCCTCATGGCCGCCCTCCTCGCGATCGTATTACTGCCACCCACTCTGCGGGCGAGGTGTCCGAAAGCGCCTGACGATGATGGCGTGCTCTCAGGCGTAAGTGTGTATGAATGTGTGTGAATGTGCTTCGTCTGCTGCGTCTGCAGAATCGGACACGCGTACGGTGTGAAACGTCGGTGGATCAGAATGAAAAACGCAGCAATGGGAATAAATATGAAGTTAACCTGCCTCTATACTGTTTTATTGCCACTCTAACAGACTTTTCTCCTCGGGGGAGACTTCCCACAAGATTTTGGAGTGGTAGTTTGTGCCCGGGTCAGGCACTGATACCGAATGAGAACCTCCAACCTCGTTATTCAGTCAGATCATCACTCAGAATTAAGGCGCCTCAGTAGGAGCATTTTAAGGAATCTAAGAATGTAGACACGCCCTCTTCTCAGGAGCGTAGGATGGCGTCTGTGTTGAGAGATTCGAGAGGGACCTGCGCTTCCTCAGGTGTTTGTCTGGGTTCTTTCCTGACTGTTTGAATAAACTTAAATTCTGAGGTCTGATCCGAGTTGGCGTTGGAAGCCGGTGAAAGATGATGTGCTCTCGTCTAGTCTCGTCTTGTCTCGTATCGTCTCTATTTGTCGTCTGTTTTTTTTTGCTCGTTTGTCCATGAGGAAATAAAATTATGTGACTGTTATTTTGGAAGGAGATTTTGGATGATTCTGGATGGCTCTTGCTCTCACGCCAACGTGAAAAGTCGTACTGGTGGGAAGAATCCATTCTGTCTGGGAAGAAAGTTGAGAACATTGGTTCCCAGTTCCTGTGCCAGAACAACAGAAAACACAGAGCTCGGCTTGAACTGTGTTCAGTAAAGGGACTCAGTCGTACCTGTCAGTGCTGGTCGGGGGGTTTCGGGGAGCACAGTCACGTACCTGCCCCCGTTTCTGTCGATTTGAGAGCCGAACCAGTACACGATAGGAAGCAGTTGTAGCCTAGTGGTTAAGGTACTGGACTAGTAATTAAAAGGTCACTGGTTCAAGCCCCACCACTGCCAGTTTGCCACTGTTGGACCCTTGAGCAAGGCCCTTAACCCTTAATTGCTTAGACAGTGTAGTCACAGTACCGTAAGTAAATGTAAATAAAGAAAATCCCAGTAAAATCTCCAGTGTCCTGCACAGAGTCCTGACTTCAGCCCCACTTAACAGCTCTGGGATGAATCAGAACACCAACTGAGGCAAATCAGCACCCAGCCATACAAATGCTGTCATCTTGTGTCCAAACGGGCGCAAATTCCCACACACAGACACACTCCAAAGTCTTGTGAGAAGCTTCTCTTTATTTAAATAGCATTCAAAACAGGACGTCCGACAAGCTCACGATCAGGCGTCCAAATACTTTTGGCCGTATATGAAAGCTGGTGAATTCTGGTTTCTTGCAGGACGTTTCTCTCCTCCCTGCAGCTTTAACACTCAGTTTCCAGCCAGCTCGGGGTGCACTCGCCCAGTATGAGCCGTGTGTGTGTGTGTGTGGAAACACCCAACGTTTTATTCTGCTACTGGAAAAATAAACAGTCAGTGCAGGACGTCCAGCTGAATTAAACCGATTCAGTTTAGTGTGTGGTTCGTTCCTGTTCTCAGCTGTAGAGAGAAAGAAAACACAGAGATTTTCTCCTGGCTCACACGACAGTGCCCGTCGGTAACCGTTCGGCTGGATTTGATACAGAAGGTCGACCGTCTCTGGTGGACACGCTGACAAATCCAGACCCTCAAAGTTCTCGTGCTGGTTTGTGTTTTTGTGGCTGGCAGTAGCTGTGAATATCCCATGGTGCTGTGTAAACGCCACGCCCTGCTTGTTATTCTTTCCGAAGACTCAGGGCAGCGTGTGCCACCCCTCACGTCGCCCAGCAGAAGCGCCCTGTGAAAACACTCGCCTCAGTTTTGTGGAAAATCTCATAAAACTCCTGCTGGGTTCCTGATTCCCCGGCGGAGTTCAGAGCGAACGTGGGGCGAGGGCATGCAGCCGGTGGTGTTAACGGATGCAGGAATGATGATAGTGGCCGTGTCTGCAAGCGGCGTTGTGGAGAAATGCACTCGTCCTGACAAAAACCTCAAACTGACGAGATAAAACCTCATCTTGTAAAATCAGGGAACGAAATTAAACACAACAAACGACAGATTCTATATGCACCACATTTCATTTTCTATATGCAGAACCGAGCGAATATATGTTCGGGAAGGGCGAGGGGGACGGGGGTGTGGCTTAACAGCTTAGTCGTTGGGAGGTGCGCTTGTCAGTGCTGTTCCCAAGCCCCAATAAAATAAGGAGGAACTCTGTTAGTTGCCCCATGCTGAAAAAGCATATGTTGTATCACTAACATTTATTCATACTTTCATTTTCTGTCTGTTTTAGCACCGTTTTATCCTGGTCAGGGTCGCGGTGGGTCTGATTCATTGAGTGAGTGAGTGGCAGAAAACACCTTGGACTGGTTACACACACACACACACACACACACACACACTTTCTAGTATCTCTATTTATCATGACAGCATGTCTTTGTACTTGTGGGAGGAAACTGGAGCACCTGGAGGAAACCCACACGGTCACAGATAACATGCAAACTTCACACAGTAAGGACTTGAACCCAGACCCTTCTTGCTGTGAGGTGACAGCGCTACCCACTGTTATGATAACAATCAACCCGAAAGTGAAAGTTTAAAGAACGTGGTTTGTTTTTCCGGCACTTAAAAAGCACTTTCGGTGCCAGGAGGTGTGACGGCTGTACATCTGCATTCTTTATCTTATCAGTGTATAGGTTGCCAGGATGCTAGAACGTATACAAACACAACGCAGGCATCAGAGTAGTTTAGTTTAGACGTGCTATTGTTATCCTTTATGTATCTTTAACTTAATCTCGTTTCCATTAGAATGAGATCCGGGTTATTCTTCTCTTTTATTTTGTTGTGGTGTATGTGAGCACCTGAACCAACTCTGTAACAAAACACTAACACACATTAAAGATCTGAGCATTATATGCATCGAAACCAGTCAAAACGTCACATTATTTATGCTCAGCCTATTAATAACAGTCCTTTTTTAACAAGGCTTATCAAAACTTCACAGGATTTAAAGAATCCAACACTAAAAGAGCCGGGCTGCAACCAGAATGAAACGTTTTTTTATGTTTATTACCCGAGAATAAGACAAAAGTACCTCAAACGTCAGGCAAATGTCCAGAATAAAACTAACTTCACCACGGTTTACACGAAGCGATCGAGAGCCGAGTTCCGAGCCCTGATTTGTAATTCTTTTAATATTGCTTTTTGAAATGTCCATGGGGTACACGGAGCTACATCCACGCCAGACTAAACAAAAGCAGAATCATAGCGAGGTCAGGATTATATTGTTATAAAAGACACCGGGATTTGAACCTAATTTAATCCTCATGTGCACAATCTGCTCTCCCACGCTTACAAAAAGTTCAAAGCTAGTTCCCCCACCCAGGCTAATTTATATTAGCTAGCTAATGTACGCCATTAGCTTTTACATGATGAATTCCATTAGCGCTGCATCTTGCCAGCTTTGCAGCTGGAGGTCTCCGTCTCATCTGCTAAGTGTCGCGTCCTGGTGTTTACTGGATACGAGCCCATCAGGACTTCTCCGGAACGCGCTGGGAAGCCATTAGCGGGCCTGCGTGCGTGTGACGGACACCAGCGTGGAGTTTATAGAGTGTAATTAGTTTATTTTATTTATTCTCAATTCTTTTTACATCTTCAGCGCATTATTAAATTAATCACAGGCTATAGGATGAGACGTCTGCTGACGCTCCTCGTGATTACTGAGTCGAGGTGTTTCAGCCACGCCCGTCGCTAATGGGTGAATGAAAGCAGCAATATGAAATAAACTCCATGTTTCCGGAGCCTATTTCTGGTCCAGGCTGGCTGTTTTGGTGTGGACGAACTCCAAAGTGCCTGCACAGTGCCACAAACTGAAGATATTTGGGATGAATTGGAATGGTGACTGTGAGCCAGGCCCTTAAAATCAATGCCTGACCTTAAAAATGATCTTTTTACTCAATGGTGTGCACAGACAGTCCAAAAACCCGCTGTGGGAATTGTTGTAGTGGCCAGTGGTTTTGAAATGGGCCGTCCAACTAGGTCACGGTCAGGTGTTCACAAACTTTTGGCCGTTTAGTGCCAGCTAGTCCTAATAAAGCCTTATTAACTTCACAAAGTGCATAAACACTGGGTCTGATTTTGTATTCTGTGTCTCGGCTGGCGTGGACACGGACCTGTAGCCATCCAAGTGTGACATTTCAATTAACACGGGCATGAAAATGCACAGAGAAGGTACAGCTGGCACAGTGGGTGGAACTGCCGCCTCACAGAAACAAGGGCCTGGGTTTGATTCCTTTCTGTGTGGGTTTTCTCCGGGTGCTCCGGTCCAAAGACGTGCAGTCAGGCCAACTTGAGCAAGTAGGAAGTATTCAAAGTGTGTGTTCACAAACTTTTGACTATTTAGTGCCACCCAGTCTTAATGAAGCCCTGGTAATCACTTAAGTGCGTAAACACAGGATCTAATTTTGTATTCCGCGCCTCAGCTGGCATAGAAGTCGGACGTTCAGCGCCTGGGTACGTCTAACACGAGCCTTAAAACGAGCCGTTTCTGCCACCACGAAGCAAAACACGTCTATAAAACCACACAGTCGGATCATCTGGTGAAGGAAAACATTGTTTTAAAGCCTCTGTAACAGAAGCTAACAGAAGCTGACAGGTTCGCGACCTCCTCCGTGTCCGACCTGCTGTGAGACGACCGTAAACAAGCTCGTAAAGCACAGATCGGCCGCTGATCCTTCTCGTAGCGTTTACGTTTATGGGCTTCCTGAACATCCTGGTTACAGCAGAACCGTAATGAAGGAAGATCCTGACGTTCTCGTGTTTACGTGGATCGTTTTTGGTTTTATTTTGCTTGCTTTACGGGAGGTTCTCACTCCGACAGTCTCGACCTTGATCGGTCTTTAACCGAGCGTGTGATGGCCCGTCGTAAACCTGATTACAGGATCCAGGCTGGCGCGTGTCCGTCTGTACTACAGCAGTGTTTATGGTTTAATTAAAGACATCCTCCCGTTGTGCCCCCCGGGGTCCAGCAGTGTGTAAGGTTACAGTCTGTCCGGTATTTGGACCTGATTAGATCGATTACCAAACGCTCTGTCTTTTTCTCTCCATTTCTGTTTTTAATAGGACACACGGGACTGTTCGTGGCTCTGGTTTTCAGCAGCAGTTTGCTGTTCCTGGTGGCCCACGGCTCGTTCCAGATCTGTCTCTACACCGTTCCTGAACTGGACGAAGCTCTGGGACACAACTGTGAGTGTCTGAGTTTGGATATCGAAGCTTTTACAGGTTTGCAAACTGAGCAAAATGATATTAATGACTGTGTCTTCTGCACAGGTACCAAATGGGAGACCCTGTCCGGGCAAATCGGAGTGTCCAGGTACGTATGTGATGTGAGCTTGTGTGATATTGGTGCCTCCAATGAGTCGAACTGTTTGATATGAGGCTGTGAAAGTGACTCAGGCTGTAGGAACTGGTCTTGGGACGCTTCTCATGGTAATTTTAAACAATCATACTGGATTGTCCAGATTTTGTCATAAATCACTCATTGATAGTGATGTCCACATACATTTGGCCGTGTAGTATCTACCCACAGCTTAACTAATCAGTATTTGGAAGTTGAACGGCGTCGGTAGAGCAGTAATCCGTACCGAGTGGCTGATTTTTGGTGGTGCCCCCTGCAGGTTGCCCCTTGACGATCCCTGGAACATTGTGCGACTCCTGTCTCCGGATCTGGGCGTGTTCATCCTGTCCCTCATCACGCTGGTGCTGTGTAAGTGCCTGCTGAAGAGAAGAGAGGCGGGGTCGACAGCACTCGCCGCGTCCGCTGAGGTGGGTACGCTGAGGGATTCCGGCCATGGGTCCCTGTGCAGAGGGGGGCAAACGAAAGCCCTAAAATTAAAACATCGCTGTACTGTATGGACAAAAGTATTGGGACACGCTTTCTAATAACCTCACACACTGTTAACTGAAGTGAGTCAGGGATTTTTTTTCACTGCGCTTTTAACCATAAATCCTAAATCTGCCAGCGTACACACACACACACACACACACACACACGTCGTCTCGAGCCTCAAAGCTCGGCTTTGTCTTCATTCTGGGCTCAGATGAAATGCCACAGACGCCTCTGCCAGCGCTAGAGAAAGGTGGAATAAATACAGCTGAGGTCTGAAGTTAACACACACGTACACACACACATACACACACACATACACACACACACTCTTTTAGCAGACGTGTGTGTGTGTCGTGGCAGTCTGAAGACTGTTTATCTTCCTCCTGGGACTAGATGACAGAACATGTACTTTTATAAATCTAACTTCTATATTTTATAAATATCTGATGGGTCAAAAATATACATACAGGCCGCAGAATATTTATTAATTTTTATATGGGGGTTTGTTGCCAGTCTGGGCCACTTTTTATCACCTTCCAGTGTTGGGTCCCACACCAAAGGAGAGCCGCTCTGTGTGACCCCATACCCCAATCCCGTTTACATTTACAGCATTTTACCAAATCGACTTACAGTAATGACTGAGGATTAAGGGCCTTGCCAGAAGAGCCAGAAGCCAGACGAGCAGTTGTAGCCTAGTGGTTAAGGTACTGGATTAGTAATCATAAGGTTGCTGGATCAAACCTCACCACTGCCAGGTTGCCACTGTTGGGCCCTTGAGCAAGGCCCTTAACCCTCAATTGCTTAAAAAGTGTATACTGTAAGTCGCTTTGGATTAGCGTGTAAATGTAGGAGACCCCATCTGTTCTTTCCTCCCTCAAACACGGCCAATTGTGTTTGTGTGGACGCCTGGCCTGGTCGGCAGCTCTGCTGAGGTTCAAATTTGACCACTGCCACCCAAAAACCTTGTGTTTTAATTATTTAGTAAAAAAAATAGATGCACAAATGATTGAATTAAGTTCTGTGTATGCCGTGATGTTCTCGTCCTTTTGACTAAAACATGAGAAGAATTTATCAGCTTTGTTGCACAAGCAGCATAAATGACCTGACATTACATGAACATTTTCACCTCCACGACTATTAATTTTTCACAAAATAAGCGATTATAATGCTTCGTACTGCAGCTTTAAGTCAGGAGATCTGGTAAAACTCGGTAACTTGAGTCGAGCTTTGTGGTGCGGCGAGCAAAACCGCCGATGCTCGTTTTAGTGACTGGAAGCGCGTGCAGAAACCCAGGCTTCCTCTTCAGTTCGGTCTGACATAATTTCTGAGTAAACGAATCACTGTGAAAACCAGAAAAGCAGATTTTTAGTGTCCGGGCGCGTCTTTCTGTCGTGGTTTTAATCTGCCAGGCGAGTAGAAGATGAGATGGGCCTGGGTTTGAGTCAGACGGGTAATACTGCGCTGGTATAGTGAAGCTTTTGTGGTTTTTGGGTTTTCAGTTCTCTCTGTCTTGAAGGGGGACTCCCTGTGACTCATACACACACACACACACACACACGTTTATCCATCTGCTGAACGTGGTCCGCTGCCAACTTGTCCTTGAAGCAGAATTGCTGTGGTATGGACGACTATTTTCCATTTTCCGTTGAACTCAGTTCTGGTCCCTTTTTTTTTTTCTCTTTCTTTCTTTTCTACTCAAACTTTCTTTCCTCTTTTCTTTCAGCTTCTCTATTCCATCGGGGAAATGTAGTGCGGGGTCTAACAACTTCCTACGCACACTGCCAAGACAACCGTGTCAACAAACACAACCCAAAAATATGCGTCAGCATTAAAGGATAGAAACGTTTTCTACATCAGTGAGCACCTAGGCTCTAAGTATTCATCCTCCAGCAGTAGAAACGCTTCCAGAGATGGAAAAGTTTGTTTACGGGTTTAAATCTGTATTTGTTAGTTTAGCTAAAGCACTAAAGCGAGACCAGCGCTGCACCGAACCGTCGGATGTGTTGATTTAACAGGAAATTTGAGCTGAATGATGCCATGTGTGGCAGGAAATGTGCCTGCATTAAAGTAGCCCGTCTTCCCGAGTCATGTCAGCTCGGAGATCTGCCAGCGAAGACGCTAATTTAGGAACACGCGAGGTTTATTTTTAGCTGTCCAGGTCTGAAAATGTGTGAAAATTTTGAATTAGTTTTGTTTTTACAAGCTAAAGTCACGGCAAACCGCAGATCATCGTTCGTGGTTGCATTTGTTGACACAGATCAGTCATCAGTTCTTTATTCCACTTTGGAAATAAATCACTGGAGTGTAGCAAAGATAAAACCACTTCTAGTACCAACAATCACAGACGGTACGATGGTATGGGAGTGCTTGCGACTTCAGGAAAAAGATGGGAGGGGGGAAGAGAAAGATTACACCCATCATGTGTCCCTGAGTTAAAGCTGAGGTTTAATGCCGTGACACGATGATCCAAAAGCAAATTCACATCTAAATATCAAGTATATCTGATAAAACACTTTAGTTTTACAGTGGCCTGGCCAAAATCCAGACCTGAACCCAGTAGGGATGCTGTGGTGAGACCTGGAACCACCATGGATCTTTGGTTCTGAAACTGGAAGCTTTAATGAAAAAAAAATCTTGACTTCTAGGTTCACATAACAAAACGCTGGTGTTCTCGTTGGTTCTTATTTCAGAATGTTGGAACAGATGAGGAAGAGCAGGATGAGAAGGAGGAAGAGGAAGACGATGATGAAGAAAAGGAAGATGTTAAACTGGAGGAGAGGACCAGAGCAGCAGCTCAGCTTTGTGCTCGTTTTAGAGCTTTTGCACGACGCTTGTTCCACACCATGGGGAAGCTGCTGACTGTCGCCCTGCTGGGGGTCGCAGGTAAGAAAACGTGCATGACACAAAGCCCTGTGGGTACACAGACACATGATTGGCTGCGTGTCTGTAGGGGGCGGGACGAGGGCCGAAACGGGGTTCCTAGTTGCTGGGGCTATTGAGGCACCTGCGCGAGGGACGTCTGATCTCGAATGGCAGTATGTGGCTCTTTGCATTCTATACTGTAAGACTCCGCCCCTTGTAGGTGAAAAGAAGTGGCTGGTGGCAGGGGGGGGGGGGGGGGGGGGGGGGGGGGGGGCAAACAAAATATAAGTACCATACATCTAATGGTTTCCTTTGATCTGCTCTCCTCAGGTATCACGCTACCTTCAGCCTTCTCCTCCATTTACTTCCTGCTCTTCATTGGAATCTGCACTTGGTGGGCCTGCCACCTTCCCATCAGCCAGCTGGGCTTCAACGCGCTGTGTGTGATGGTGGGCTTGTTCACGGCCGGTCACCTGGTGTGTTTGTACCTGTACCAGAGCATCCTGGCGCAGAACTTCCTAAACCCGAGCAGCTTGTGGGCCAGGTACGCTCCCAACACTCCTGATATCCATACTGGTGCGTTTCAGGGATTTAATAAACGTCCAGGTCGGTTTCTGAGAGCACACGATGGTTTTTGTACTGGACCCAGCATGTCCTAAATACCGGAGCTGGTCTTTACAGAGATGTTTGGACTGCTCGGCCGCTGTCATTATTTGTTTGTGTGTGAAAACGAGAAGCAGCTGAAGAGAATTTGCATTTACATTCTCGCTTTTTGTTTACATTTACATTAGCTGCATTTAGCCGACGATTTTATCCA